>NW_023619056.1:12777-15222 GCF_014905685.2 Nematolebias whitei
TTCTTAATGCTCCATTTATATGCATATATCTTATTAATGTAATTGTTTGTCTCTGAATATCTGTAACCCATGTTGTGTCAAATAAATCTTTTATACGAAGGGCGACGCCTCAGCCGTTTTGAACACGACGTGGTATTCTAACCACAACACCACCTACCAGTCTTCACTATCTATAAAAAAGATCAATATGATATGAAAGTAGATAAAATTATGAAAAAAATAATAAACACATCAAAGAAAGCTCTAGATAAACTAAAAGAAGATTTAACAAAACAAAATTGGAAGGATGTATATGTTGATGATGTAAACAAAGCATATGATGTGTTTATGAATATTTTAGGAGCTTTGTATGAAAAAAATTGTGTACAAGAAAATTACACAAAGAAACATGTTGATGACAAACCGTGGATGACCAAAGGGTTAAGAAATTCTTGTAAAAAAAAGAACTACTTATACTCAAACTTTCTGAGATTAAGAACAAACGAAGCAGAACAGAGATATAAAAATTATAAAAATAAATTGGTAGGGATTATAAGAAAGCATAAAAAGAAATATTACAGTGAATTATTAGACAAAAGTAATGGTAATATGAGGGCAACATGGCAAATAATGAACAGTGTTCTGAATAATCATAAAACAAAATCGAGCATTCCACAATATTTTGTAAAGGATGCCAAAGAAATTTATGACCAAAATGAAATCGCAAATGGATTCAATCAACATTTTGTGAATATTGGCCCAAGTCTGGCAGCAAAAATCCCAAATATAGATAAAAATGCAAACCATACAGTTACGGATTACACAAACAGTTTTTTTTTTCTTGGGGGAACTGATAAAGAAGAAATTATGACTATCGTAAAACATCTTGCAGATAAAAAATCAAAAGACTGGATGGACATGGATTGCTTGTAAAGAATATTATGAGTTATGTTATTGAGCCATTTACATATATATGCAATTTATCATTTTCAACAGGGGTATTTCCAAATAACATGAAAATAGCCAAGGTACTACCATTATATAAGAGTGGAGAGAAACGTGTGTTTAATAATTACAGGCCAATATCATTGTTGCCACAATTTTCGAAGATTTTAGAGAAATTATTTGTCACTAGATTAGATGAATTTATCAATAAGCAAAATATATTAAGTAATAGTCAATATGGGTTTAGACCTAAAAATTCTACGTCAACGGCACTCATGGATTTAATGGAACAGATAACGACTGCTGTGGATCAAAAAATATATTGTATTAGTATTTATGTTGATCTAAAGAAAGCATTTGATACTATTGATCACAATATTCTTCTCAAAAAACTAAATAAATATGGTATTAGAGGGCATGCATTGCAGTGGGTATCTAGTTATCTAGAAAAAATGAAACAATTTGTTCAAATAAATGATGTAAAATCTGAATTCTGTAATATTACATGTGGAGTGCCTCAAGGCTCTATACTTGGACCTAAGCTATTTATTTTATATGTGAATGACCTGGTAAACGTGTCTGGATTTTTTAAATGTATTTTGTTTGCAGATGATACTACTTTTCTTTGTGTGGGTGAAAATGTTGTGCAAATGTTGAAGATGGCACAAACAAATTCTGTTTGTGCCATCTTCAACATTTGCACAACATTTGAAAATACAAAATTGGTTTCAACTAAACAAATTATCTTTAAATGTAGATAAAACAAATTATATGATTTTTAGTAATAACAAGAAAGTGCTTGATACTCCATTTAGAGTTGATGGAATTGAAATTAATAGAGTCAATGAGGTGAAATTTCTGGGTGTCATCATTGATGAAACACTAACATGGAGATCTCACGTAAAAAACTTAAGAACTAAAATAGCTAAATCGATTGCAGTAATGTACAAAGTTAGAGAGTTATTCAATGATAAAGCAATGTTTCTATTGTATAATGCCATTATTGTTCCCCATTTAATTTACTGTATTGAAGTCTGGGGTAAAGCATGTAAAACAATTACATATCCAATTTTTATTTTACAGAAAAGAGCCATAAGAATTATTACCAGAAAAGATTATAACCATCCGTCAAATATATTGTTTCATCAGCTAAAGATATTAAAATTTTATGACTTGGTTGATTACAATATCTTACTGTTTATGTATGGGGCCAACAAAAACATACTACCTACTAACATTCAAGGGAAATTTGTTAAAAGAGAAAGTAATTATTATCTTAAGGGGATGGAGATGCTTGTGAAGCCGTGGTGTCGCACCAGTCTGAAGATGTGATCCACTATATCTCAGGGTATTAGATTGTGGAATGATCTGGAGGTCCATCCATCCATCCATTTTCTTTACCCGTTTATTCCAACAGTTTTCTTTTTGTTACTAAATATCATGTATTTAGTTTTGTCTAAATTTAATGATAATGTATTAAGTTTAAATCAAGTTTGTATTTTATCAAATTCTGTCTTCATC
>NW_023619057.1:0-7584 GCF_014905685.2 Nematolebias whitei
CTCCGGTTTCCTCCCACAGACCAAAAACATGCATGTTAGGCTGATTGGTAACTCTAAATTGTCCATAGGTGTGAGTGAGAAAGTGAATGGTTGTTTGTCTCGTTTGTCTCTATGTGGCCCTGTGATGGACTTGCGACCCGTCCAGGGTGTACCCGCCCCTCGCACAGTGATTGCTGGACATGGGCACCGGCGACCCCCGTGACCCAAAATGGAACAAGCGGGTAAAGAAAATGGATGGATGGATGTCAAGTGTCCCGTTGCTCTGGTGCTGCTGGACCTTACAGCTGCGTTTGACACAGTGGACCACGCTGTCCTGTTATCTCGTCTCCAACATTATGTGGGAATTTCTGGTACAGCTCTCAAGTGGTTCACTGCTTATTTGACCAACAGAACGTTCTCTGTCATGCTGAATAATCTGTCTTCCTCCACTGCCCCTCTCTCTTGTGGTGTGCCACAGGGTTCTATTCTTGGTCCTGTCCTCTTCTCATTGTACATGCTGCCCCTTGGATCAGTGATAGTCAAACATAATTTTTCTTTTCACTGCTATGCTGATGATGTACAAATTTATTTACCAATGAAACCTAAAAACAGTAACCTTCTCACACCTTTCGTTGATTGCATTGCCGACATTAAACAGTGGCTTCATCTTAATTTTTTGTTTTTAAACGAAGGAAAGACAGAATGCATTTTCTTTGGTGATGATGCTCCCTGTAACTTTGGTGCTCTGACATCCAAGTTCAGATCCACAGTTAAAAACTTGGGAGTGACATTTGATAAAGACTTAAAGTTTGACAAACAAATATCCTCTGTAGTCAAGGCCTGTTTTTATCAGTTACCTCTTTTATCCAAAGTTAAGCCTTTTTTAAATCGTTCTGACTTGGAAAAGGCCATCCATGCTTTTATAACTTCAAGGCTCGACTACTGCAATTCCCTATATGCAGGAATCTCCCAATCCTCCATTAGACGCCTGCAATAGGTCCAAAATGCTGCAGCTCGACTTTTAACCAACACCTCCAGACGTGAGCACATCACCCCTGTTTTATTTTCCCTCCACTGGCTTCCAGTCGATTTTAGAATTAAATTTAAAATTTTATTATTCACTTTTAAAGCTCTCAATGGTCTTGCCCCACTATATTTGTCTAATCTTGTAGCTGTCCGTGAATATAGGAGAACACTGAGATCTTCTAATACATTTCTACTTTCTGTCCCAAAATCCAACTACGAACGATGGGGTGACCGGGCCTTTGCGGTTGTCGCACCCAGACTCTGGAACCAGCTACCTCAGGACTTGCGCACCATCACTGACATGGAACATTTTAAATCTAATCTTAAAACCTTTTTATTCAGGCAGGCTTTAAATAACTAGTAGGTCTTTGACAATTTTGCTATGTTTTAATTGTAATTGTTTTTGTTTTTAACTGACTGGTTTTTTATTCTTGTTTGTTTTTAACTTCTGTACTGTGCAGCACTTTGTGCACCTTTTGGCTGCTGGAAAGGGCTCTATAAATAAAGTTTGATTGATTGATTGATTGATTCTGCAATGCCTGCTGTTGGGCAGTCTGTGACTGTCTCAGGAGGCATGAGTATTGGCAGGGGTTTGCTCACTCTGGCCCACATTGTCTGTTTACCATAATCTATAATCGCGTCAAAGCGATTTATAAAATCCTGGCTGATCAAAATTGGGAATGAGTCAACCATAGACACATATACTGGGTGGTATAGTGTCATCTTGCCAACCTGCATGTGAACCATAGCTATAGCTGTTAGGGTTGTCCTCGTCTCTGGGAGGCCCTGCAGCCCTATAGCACATTCTATGAGAGGTATGTCTCTGTGAACACCGTTAGCGGCAGTCCTGAGCTCCTCGAACAGTTTGGCTGACATAATAGTTATGTCAGCTCCACCATCCAGTAGGGCTTCACGTGTGACGACCCCCTCAAGTGTGATTGACAGGTAAGCTTTCTCAGCGACCCCCTTTCTGATCAGGTTACACAGGAACCTTGTAGGTTTTGGCCGACGTTTCTTCCCACGTCTACCTTCACCTGTGTAATCCTGTTTTTTCCGAACCGTTGGTGCAGTTGCTGCTACTCCTGGGAGTTCGGCTCTTGACGGGCGTCCGTCATTGATGTATGAGATCACCCGCTCACCGTGTGTTGAGGGGCTCTCATTGTTTATAACAAAAAGGTCTTGGTGGCTGTCTGTGACAGCGGCAACGTTGTTGTTTGTGTCACCCTGTTTTGACTGAACCGTTAGCACAGCTATTGCTGTTTCTGAGGTTTCAGTTTGTGATGGGTCACCGTCGGTGACGTGTGATTGTACCCCCCCTATTTCAGGTGAGGGCGTGTCAGAGTTTACAACAACAGCGTCATGGTGACTGTCTGTGACAGCAGTAACGGTGTTGTCTGTGTGCTCTGACTTATCAGCAATGATATTGCCAAACAACGCGTTAGGATGTCTGTCCGTGGCAACATCTTTCAAAAAGTCCAACAACCGATGCACCATGTCTGTCTCGTCCGAGCTCAGAGGACTGCGGTTCTCTTTCTGGACCTGCTGCTGCTTCTTTTTCGTCTCAGGCTGTTCAGCCCGACGTGATGGGGAAACAGTTCCCCCCCCCCCCCCGGGGTCTCCATCGGGATCCCTGGTTGTATGGGTCACTTTTGGTGCCATACTTTTTACCCTTAGGGCGTTCGCCCCCCTTCTGGTATGTTCATTCATCCTCTGGTTCCTTGGGAAACCATTTAGGGTCTCGTCTGGACCAGGGGGCACTCAACTGTTGCGGTTTGGCTGCTGGGAAACCTCGTTTCCTCTCGCCTTTTTTGGGAGGGGGAGTTGAAGCTCTCATCCCTTCCAATTCTAATGACTGGGCAGGAATCCTCTCACCTGGGTACACCTCAATGGGTGTTTTGGCCTGTGAATGTGCTTCAAAAACATTCACAGCACAACTTTTTATCTCACTGATGGATTTCTCTTTGAAATTAGCCATCATTTGCACTGACATCCTTATGTCAGCGTGGAGATTTTTGCTGAACACGTACTTAAACGGTTCCTCCTCCTCCATGTTGGCCTCGTTCCTGTAACCAAAAGAAGCCTGCAAAATCCTGGAATAATATGCCCTGGGGTGCTCATTCTTACCTTGCATGACCTTGTCGGCAGCTGGATAACCACCAGGTCCCATGCAAGGGGAATACTCTTTCATAAGAGCAGCACATAACAGGCGGTAATCCTTTCTTGTAGCATCAGGTTGACGCTCTATGAAGGAAAACACCGTCCTGGATGAAGTGAGCCTGATCAAACCTACTTTATCCTCAACTGTAGCGTTAGGATAGCTTCTTAATTGGAAGTCAAGGTTGTGCAGATAGGCCTCAGTGTCAGGTGAACCCAACGGCCCTGGCTCAAAGCGATTGACATATTTTGCTATTTTGTGCAAATCCGAAATTTGGAGCAAAGGCTATATTATCGGTATCGTAGGAACCAAAATGGCACATGGAGGTGTGTCGCTGGACACATGTGGAGGTGACGGAAGTGGATTAAGAGCAGGAGGTACAGCAAAATCCTTCTGAGGTAGTGGTGGGTGACCTGGATTCAGACCTTGTTCGTCTTTGAGTTCCAGACAACCTTGCCCCACATCAGAAATCTCATTTGTTGCAGCGGCTAGTTTCGCCTCACAGGCTTTTAAGCGTTCCTGTGATGTATGACATTCACTTTGTAAACGCACGCCTTGTTGGACTAACGCCACCTTTTCCAATCTGCACTCGTCCAGATCTTTTGATGTGAGCTGCAACTTTCGTTGTAGAACATCATTATCTGAACACAGTTCCTGGTACTTAATCTGTCCCTCCCTCAGCTTCTCCTCATATGAGTGAGCTTGTAATGACAGCTGAGCTTGTGAGAGCTCTTTCTCACGTATTAACTCATTTGCACAGGTCTCCTTATCCAATTTAGACTGTGCCTCGAGTTTGAGGTATTCCTCTGTTCCGCTGTTTAACCTTTTATCAAGGTCGTCAGCTTTGTTTGCCTCCCTATAAAATGTTGCTTTCAACAAGAGCGCTAATTTAGCCAGCTGGTCATAGCTTGACTTTGTTCTGGCTGTGGAAGTGACACTTTCTGCAACTTCCTTCAGCTTGTCCAATAACTCTTTTGAGTTCATGCTGTCCACCTGTTCACCATATGGATGTAAGGACTCTGTTAGTAGTGTTAACGCTCTCTCCAACCAGTCCTTCTCCTCACATGGATCAATATTCTTTTCTGTCACATCTGCCATGGTTATTCACTATTCAGCACTCATCTGGTTAAACAGTTGCCAACTTTAGAGTTTTTAACAGGTAAATATTTGTATTTAAGTAAGCAATGAGCGTTTATACACTATTTTAGCTCTGGGTTCAATCAACAGTACTGTTAAAAGCCAACTTTCCTATAAATGGGCCCCTGTGTTTAGGCCTTACCCCATTAATATTGTAAGTAAATGCTTCTTAGCTAGTTACTTAATGTGCTTATTTTGTAACAGATACAATGAACCAGGACATTTCAGTGTTATTTTTACTCCAAAACACTTAAAATTAAACAAACCTGCAATTTTTCTAAGAAGTCTTACAGCAACTTTAGTTTTCAAACGCTTTTTAAGCAGTTTTATATACCAGAAATTCGCTATTTAAACAGTAACTCATAAACCAGGCTGGATTAACAAACAAACAAAAAAATTTAAATGAAAGGCAGTGAACAGCCTCCTTTCAGGAAAACTGTTATACTCCTCTTTCAACAGCAGGTGGCGGTGTAAGCTTATTTTTACCAGCAGAAGTCTATGACCTTTCTGTTGACATCTGGTTGTTAGCCGCTAGCTAGATGTAGCACACGGTCGAACACGGTCAAATCAGCACTTCCTGAACGGATTTAAAGCTTAAACGTGGCGTCGCTTTAACAAGCACGCCTTACAGCATGAAAACATGATTTTTGGGAACAGTGGCAGGCTTTATTTAGCGTTTTTACACACGAAGGAGGACTCGGTTGAAACGAGATACATTTCCGGGGTCACGTGACTTTACAGACACGTTAGCAACGGGGTGGGCTTTACAATCTGACATCATAGGGAGTGGACGCACAGAGATACGTCACCAGTTTCTCCGCGAATCAGTGCGACCCAAACAGCGGTTTTCAACCAATCACAGCTCGTGAATACTAGCTCTCAGTTAGCAGTTAGCATGGAAAGTCCGGTCAAACAATCGCCCATTAAACCTCCAAAATGCACAATTTACTGTTAAAAATGTAACGAGTCAGCCTATAACAGTGGTCTGAGTCAGCGCTCAGCTTTAAAACAGCGTTTTATCCATTCAAAACACCACTCGGTTAATGAGTCCAGTAAACAGAACCAGGTCAGACACGCAGAACCCTTTCTGCTACAGTTTAAAACAGAATAAAGCGTTTTTTTCCACAGCATCAGCTTAGTTACACAAACAGATGTACACTCTTCAGCTTTAACAAGAACATATTGACATTAATTTCAGCTCTCTGAACACCACACGCATGACTTATCATGTCCACTCAAGCTCAAAAGTACGGACAACCATGCCAACACACAGTGTCCATCTCAATTGCACAGACTTCGTCACATATAATTCATACCTCTTTAAACATCCGTACGGACAGAAAATGTCTAAAGAGGAGAATGGGGCATTAAATATCTCTTTTAGAGACCGTACACGACCACTAGAAGCTCTTTAGAGACCCATCCGGGCCACCAGATGTAGTGTGTCAAGGTCAGCTTGCAGTACCTTCACTACAATTATATTTTAAATAACGGGTTCTCTCTTTTTCGAGCTAATTACAGCCATGTGACAGAAGTAACTGTGCATAGATGGTTTAATCAGTGACATGAGACGTTAATTTTCTTTGACCCATCAAAATAAATGTGGTCATTTATTGAACAGAATCAAAATTTAACATCAAAACATTGTACACTTGATTAGCTGAACTGGTTCTGATTAATAAAACTTGGCACGTTTTACTTAATAAAAACAACAGACATTTCTGAAGACATCTAGGTTAATTACTGGAGAAGTAGAAGAGTTTTAAAGATGTGAAATATGAGGAGTTTAATACCTATAGAAGGGCATTCCAAACTATTTTTCCATTCCTAACTTGGTTTGTTAGATTTACATGGCAAAATATAGTTTGGTTCAATTGTCTGTTGTCCTTTTAGACGAACAACTTGAGGTTTGGTTTTTTGGTTTTCCCCTAAATGTTTTTGGAGTCTATGGCGAGACTCAACTGAAGAATTAGCTAGCCCCCCCCCAAAATAGGATTGTTCGAGTAGGTTCGGCTTGAGCGTCGTGAGACTAATGTAGATTATGGTACTTAAGGTAGCATTAATCTACATTGACTCCGCAAAGATTGAATTTTAACAAATGAACTGCAAGTTGGCATAGTTAAAGTCCTCTTAGTCTCTAACTAAAGTACACACAAAATTCATTCTTGCTGGGGGTGTTCGGAAACAATACCAAAAACCAATTAAACGATGTCTCAACATCGACAAAAATAGTGACTAAGCAACCAGAAAAACAACGTTTCAACATTGACAAAAGTAGTGATTAAGCAACTAGGAAACGACGTTTCGGTGCATCACTCACTCTGAATGTCAGATTTGATCACGTTATCACGTCTGGTAACATTACCCTAACTAACGTCACCCCCCTATGGTCATGGGAGACCACGAACATGGGTGAGGACGTCGCTCCATGAGCAAAAGTTAGGATGCCCTTGAGTAGTTTTAGCTGTTTGCGCATCTGAAAGAGGACTTTAAGGTCTGGATTGGAATCCAGGTTGGCTTCGGACGGAGTGTTTTTCTCCAGGTCAGTCAAAGACAGCATCATCGAGTTTATTGCAGGATCCAACTTCTGAAGTTGGATGATGTCTGGGTCAGTCAGCCCGGGTTGTATAGAGACTGTGTTGTCAGCCGGCTTGGCTGCAGCTTGTGCACGTGTGACTGCCATTACCTCGGCTGTAGGTTGTACTGACAGAGTTGCGAGCAGCCAGGAGGGGTCAGAGGACCACTGAGGGCCCTGACTGTCTCAGCTCGCAGAGGAGGCTTTCTTGTTCAGTCAGAGTTGGGTTCACCGATGGATGTTTTCGGTTTCACATGCTTTTGAAGGATAACTTACCGGGATTGTGTTCTCTGCTGAGAGGTCCTCGGTGCCTTCTGCTGCATTTAAACATGCTGTGGTTAGGCCCCTTCTTGAAAAACCTCACCTAGACCCATCACTTTTATCAAATTTTAGACCTATTTCGCTTCTGCCTTTTTTAGCTAAAGTCTTAGAAAAAGTTGTTTTTATGCAGTTACAACCTGTTTTAGAAAACCATGGTATCTATGAAACATTTCAGTCTGGATTTAGAACCCGTTATTCTACCGAATCAGCCCTGTTAAAAGTCCATAATGACATTTCCATGTCTATGGATGTCAAGTGGGCAGCACGGTGGCGCAACTGGTAGAGCTGCTGCCTCTCAGCGAGCAGGTCCTTGGTTCAAACCCCGGTCCAGGGGGCCTTTCTGGGTGGAGTTTGCATGTTCTCTCCGTGCATGCGTGGGTTTTCTCCGGGT
>NW_023619057.1:7594-15178 GCF_014905685.2 Nematolebias whitei
CTCCGGTTTCCTCCCACAGACCAAAAACATGCATGTTAGGCTGATTGGTAACTCTAAATTGTCCATAGGTGTGAGTGAGAAAGTGAATGGTTGTTTGTCTCGTTTGTCTCTATGTGGCCCTGTGATGGACTTGCGACCCGTCCAGGGTGTACCCGCCCCTCGCACAGTGATTGCTGGACATGGGCACCGGCGACCCCCGTGACCCAAAATGGAACAAGCGGGTAAAGAAAATGGATGGATGGATGTCAAGTGTCCCGTTGCTCTGGTGCTGCTGGACCTTACAGCTGCGTTTGACACAGTGGACCACGCTGTCCTGTTATCTCGTCTCCAACATTATGTGGGAATTTCTGGTACAGCTCTCAAGTGGTTCACTGCTTATTTGACCAACAGAACGTTCTCTGTCATGCTGAATAATCTGTCTTCCTCCACTGCCCCTCTCTCTTGTGGTGTGCCACAGGGTTCTATTCTTGGTCCTGTCCTCTTCTCATTGTACATGCTGCCCCTTGGATCAGTGATAGTCAAACATAATTTTTCTTTTCACTGCTATGCTGATGATGTACAAATTTATTTACCAATGAAACCTAAAAACAGTAACCTTCTCACACCTTTCGTTGATTGCATTGCCGACATTAAACAGTGGCTTCATCTTAATTTTTTGTTTTTAAACGAAGGAAAGACAGAATGCATTTTCTTTGGTGATGATGCTCCCTGTAACTTTGGTGCTCTGACATCCAAGTTCAGATCCACAGTTAAAAACTTGGGAGTGACATTTGATAAAGACTTAAAGTTTGACAAACAAATATCCTCTGTAGTCAAGGCCTGTTTTTATCAGTTACCTCTTTTATCCAAAGTTAAGCCTTTTTTAAATCGTTCTGACTTGGAAAAGGCCATCCATGCTTTTATAACTTCAAGGCTCGACTACTGCAATTCCCTATATGCAGGAATCTCCCAATCCTCCATTAGACGCCTGCAATAGGTCCAAAATGCTGCAGCTCGACTTTTAACCAACACCTCCAGACGTGAGCACATCACCCCTGTTTTATTTTCCCTCCACTGGCTTCCAGTCGATTTTAGAATTAAATTTAAAATTTTATTATTCACTTTTAAAGCTCTCAATGGTCTTGCCCCACTATATTTGTCTAATCTTGTAGCTGTCCGTGAATATAGGAGAACACTGAGATCTTCTAATACATTTCTACTTTCTGTCCCAAAATCCAACTACGAACGATGGGGTGACCGGGCCTTTGCGGTTGTCGCACCCAGACTCTGGAACCAGCTACCTCAGGACTTGCGCACCATCACTGACATGGAACATTTTAAATCTAATCTTAAAACCTTTTTATTCAGGCAGGCTTTAAATAACTAGTAGGTCTTTGACAATTTTGCTATGTTTTAATTGTAATTGTTTTTGTTTTTAACTGACTGGTTTTTTATTCTTGTTTGTTTTTAACTTCTGTACTGTGCAGCACTTTGTGCACCTTTTGGCTGCTGGAAAGGGCTCTATAAATAAAGTTTGATTGATTGATTGATTGATTCTGCAATGCCTGCTGTTGGGCAGTCTGTGACTGTCTCAGGAGGCATGAGTATTGGCAGGGGTTTGCTCACTCTGGCCCACATTGTCTGTTTACCATAATCTATAATCGCGTCAAAGCGATTTATAAAATCCTGGCTGATCAAAATTGGGAATGAGTCAACCATAGACACATATACTGGGTGGTATAGTGTCATCTTGCCAACCTGCATGTGAACCATAGCTATAGCTGTTAGGGTTGTCCTCGTCTCTGGGAGGCCCTGCAGCCCTATAGCACATTCTATGAGAGGTATGTCTCTGTGAACACCGTTAGCGGCAGTCCTGAGCTCCTCGAACAGTTTGGCTGACATAATAGTTATGTCAGCTCCACCATCCAGTAGGGCTTCACGTGTGACGACCCCCTCAAGTGTGATTGACAGGTAAGCTTTCTCAGCGACCCCCTTTCTGATCAGGTTACACAGGAACCTTGTAGGTTTTGGCCGACGTTTCTTCCCACGTCTACCTTCACCTGTGTAATCCTGTTTTTTCCGAACCGTTGGTGCAGTTGCTGCTACTCCTGGGAGTTCGGCTCTTGACGGGCGTCCGTCATTGATGTATGAGATCACCCGCTCACCGTGTGTTGAGGGGCTCTCATTGTTTATAACAAAAAGGTCTTGGTGGCTGTCTGTGACAGCGGCAACGTTGTTGTTTGTGTCACCCTGTTTTGACTGAACCGTTAGCACAGCTATTGCTGTTTCTGAGGTTTCAGTTTGTGATGGGTCACCGTCGGTGACGTGTGATTGTACCCCCCCTATTTCAGGTGAGGGCGTGTCAGAGTTTACAACAACAGCGTCATGGTGACTGTCTGTGACAGCAGTAACGGTGTTGTCTGTGTGCTCTGACTTATCAGCAATGATATTGCCAAACAACGCGTTAGGATGTCTGTCCGTGGCAACATCTTTCAAAAAGTCCAACAACCGATGCACCATGTCTGTCTCGTCCGAGCTCAGAGGACTGCGGTTCTCTTTCTGGACCTGCTGCTGCTTCTTTTTCGTCTCAGGCTGTTCAGCCCGACGTGATGGGGAAACAGTTCCCCCCCCCCCCCCGGGGTCTCCATCGGGATCCCTGGTTGTATGGGTCACTTTTGGTGCCATACTTTTTACCCTTAGGGCGTTCGCCCCCCTTCTGGTATGTTCATTCATCCTCTGGTTCCTTGGGAAACCATTTAGGGTCTCGTCTGGACCAGGGGGCACTCAACTGTTGCGGTTTGGCTGCTGGGAAACCTCGTTTCCTCTCGCCTTTTTTGGGAGGGGGAGTTGAAGCTCTCATCCCTTCCAATTCTAATGACTGGGCAGGAATCCTCTCACCTGGGTACACCTCAATGGGTGTTTTGGCCTGTGAATGTGCTTCAAAAACATTCACAGCACAACTTTTTATCTCACTGATGGATTTCTCTTTGAAATTAGCCATCATTTGCACTGACATCCTTATGTCAGCGTGGAGATTTTTGCTGAACACGTACTTAAACGGTTCCTCCTCCTCCATGTTGGCCTCGTTCCTGTAACCAAAAGAAGCCTGCAAAATCCTGGAATAATATGCCCTGGGGTGCTCATTCTTACCTTGCATGACCTTGTCGGCAGCTGGATAACCACCAGGTCCCATGCAAGGGGAATACTCTTTCATAAGAGCAGCACATAACAGGCGGTAATCCTTTCTTGTAGCATCAGGTTGACGCTCTATGAAGGAAAACACCGTCCTGGATGAAGTGAGCCTGATCAAACCTACTTTATCCTCAACTGTAGCGTTAGGATAGCTTCTTAATTGGAAGTCAAGGTTGTGCAGATAGGCCTCAGTGTCAGGTGAACCCAACGGCCCTGGCTCAAAGCGATTGACATATTTTGCTATTTTGTGCAAATCCGAAATTTGGAGCAAAGGCTATATTATCGGTATCGTAGGAACCAAAATGGCACATGGAGGTGTGTCGCTGGACACATGTGGAGGTGACGGAAGTGGATTAAGAGCAGGAGGTACAGCAAAATCCTTCTGAGGTAGTGGTGGGTGACCTGGATTCAGACCTTGTTCGTCTTTGAGTTCCAGACAACCTTGCCCCACATCAGAAATCTCATTTGTTGCAGCGGCTAGTTTCGCCTCACAGGCTTTTAAGCGTTCCTGTGATGTATGACATTCACTTTGTAAACGCACGCCTTGTTGGACTAACGCCACCTTTTCCAATCTGCACTCGTCCAGATCTTTTGATGTGAGCTGCAACTTTCGTTGTAGAACATCATTATCTGAACACAGTTCCTGGTACTTAATCTGTCCCTCCCTCAGCTTCTCCTCATATGAGTGAGCTTGTAATGACAGCTGAGCTTGTGAGAGCTCTTTCTCACGTATTAACTCATTTGCACAGGTCTCCTTATCCAATTTAGACTGTGCCTCGAGTTTGAGGTATTCCTCTGTTCCGCTGTTTAACCTTTTATCAAGGTCGTCAGCTTTGTTTGCCTCCCTATAAAATGTTGCTTTCAACAAGAGCGCTAATTTAGCCAGCTGGTCATAGCTTGACTTTGTTCTGGCTGTGGAAGTGACACTTTCTGCAACTTCCTTCAGCTTGTCCAATAACTCTTTTGAGTTCATGCTGTCCACCTGTTCACCATATGGATGTAAGGACTCTGTTAGTAGTGTTAACGCTCTCTCCAACCAGTCCTTCTCCTCACATGGATCAATATTCTTTTCTGTCACATCTGCCATGGTTATTCACTATTCAGCACTCATCTGGTTAAACAGTTGCCAACTTTAGAGTTTTTAACAGGTAAATATTTGTATTTAAGTAAGCAATGAGCGTTTATACACTATTTTAGCTCTGGGTTCAATCAACAGTACTGTTAAAAGCCAACTTTCCTATAAATGGGCCCCTGTGTTTAGGCCTTACCCCATTAATATTGTAAGTAAATGCTTCTTAGCTAGTTACTTAATGTGCTTATTTTGTAACAGATACAATGAACCAGGACATTTCAGTGTTATTTTTACTCCAAAACACTTAAAATTAAACAAACCTGCAATTTTTCTAAGAAGTCTTACAGCAACTTTAGTTTTCAAACGCTTTTTAAGCAGTTTTATATACCAGAAATTCGCTATTTAAACAGTAACTCATAAACCAGGCTGGATTAACAAACAAACAAAAAAATTTAAATGAAAGGCAGTGAACAGCCTCCTTTCAGGAAAACTGTTATACTCCTCTTTCAACAGCAGGTGGCGGTGTAAGCTTATTTTTACCAGCAGAAGTCTATGACCTTTCTGTTGACATCTGGTTGTTAGCCGCTAGCTAGATGTAGCACACGGTCGAACACGGTCAAATCAGCACTTCCTGAACGGATTTAAAGCTTAAACGTGGCGTCGCTTTAACAAGCACGCCTTACAGCATGAAAACATGATTTTTGGGAACAGTGGCAGGCTTTATTTAGCGTTTTTACACACGAAGGAGGACTCGGTTGAAACGAGATACATTTCCGGGGTCACGTGACTTTACAGACACGTTAGCAACGGGGTGGGCTTTACAATCTGACATCATAGGGAGTGGACGCACAGAGATACGTCACCAGTTTCTCCGCGAATCAGTGCGACCCAAACAGCGGTTTTCAACCAATCACAGCTCGTGAATACTAGCTCTCAGTTAGCAGTTAGCATGGAAAGTCCGGTCAAACAATCGCCCATTAAACCTCCAAAATGCACAATTTACTGTTAAAAATGTAACGAGTCAGCCTATAACAGTGGTCTGAGTCAGCGCTCAGCTTTAAAACAGCGTTTTATCCATTCAAAACACCACTCGGTTAATGAGTCCAGTAAACAGAACCAGGTCAGACACGCAGAACCCTTTCTGCTACAGTTTAAAACAGAATAAAGCGTTTTTTTCCACAGCATCAGCTTAGTTACACAAACAGATGTACACTCTTCAGCTTTAACAAGAACATATTGACATTAATTTCAGCTCTCTGAACACCACACGCATGACTTATCATGTCCACTCAAGCTCAAAAGTACGGACAACCATGCCAACACACAGTGTCCATCTCAATTGCACAGACTTCGTCACATATAATTCATACCTCTTTAAACATCCGTACGGACAGAAAATGTCTAAAGAGGAGAATGGGGCATTAAATATCTCTTTTAGAGACCGTACACGACCACTAGAAGCTCTTTAGAGACCCATCCGGGCCACCAGATGTAGTGTGTCAAGGTCAGCTTGCAGTACCTTCACTACAATTATATTTTAAATAACGGGTTCTCTCTTTTTCGAGCTAATTACAGCCATGTGACAGAAGTAACTGTGCATAGATGGTTTAATCAGTGACATGAGACGTTAATTTTCTTTGACCCATCAAAATAAATGTGGTCATTTATTGAACAGAATCAAAATTTAACATCAAAACATTGTACACTTGATTAGCTGAACTGGTTCTGATTAATAAAACTTGGCACGTTTTACTTAATAAAAACAACAGACATTTCTGAAGACATCTAGGTTAATTACTGGAGAAGTAGAAGAGTTTTAAAGATGTGAAATATGAGGAGTTTAATACCTATAGAAGGGCATTCCAAACTATTTTTCCATTCCTAACTTGGTTTGTTAGATTTACATGGCAAAATATAGTTTGGTTCAATTGTCTGTTGTCCTTTTAGACGAACAACTTGAGGTTTGGTTTTTTGGTTTTCCCCTAAATGTTTTTGGAGTCTATGGCGAGACTCAACTGAAGAATTAGCTAGCCCCCCCCCAAAATAGGATTGTTCGAGTAGGTTCGGCTTGAGCGTCGTGAGACTAATGTAGATTATGGTACTTAAGGTAGCATTAATCTACATTGACTCCGCAAAGATTGAATTTTAACAAATGAACTGCAAGTTGGCATAGTTAAAGTCCTCTTAGTCTCTAACTAAAGTACACACAAAATTCATTCTTGCTGGGGGTGTTCGGAAACAATACCAAAAACCAATTAAACGATGTCTCAACATCGACAAAAATAGTGACTAAGCAACCAGAAAAACAACGTTTCAACATTGACAAAAGTAGTGATTAAGCAACTAGGAAACGACGTTTCGGTGCATCACTCACTCTGAATGTCAGATTTGATCACGTTATCACGTCTGGTAACATTACCCTAACTAACGTCACCCCCCTATGGTCATGGGAGACCACGAACATGGGTGAGGACGTCGCTCCATGAGCAAAAGTTAGGATGCCCTTGAGTAGTTTTAGCTGTTTGCGCATCTGAAAGAGGACTTTAAGGTCTGGATTGGAATCCAGGTTGGCTTCGGACGGAGTGTTTTTCTCCAGGTCAGTCAAAGACAGCATCATCGAGTTTATTGCAGGATCCAACTTCTGAAGTTGGATGATGTCTGGGTCAGTCAGCCCGGGTTGTATAGAGACTGTGTTGTCAGCCGGCTTGGCTGCAGCTTGTGCACGTGTGACTGCCATTACCTCGGCTGTAGGTTGTACTGACAGAGTTGCGAGCAGCCAGGAGGGGTCAGAGGACCACTGAGGGCCCTGACTGTCTCAGCTCGCAGAGGAGGCTTTCTTGTTCAGTCAGAGTTGGGTTCACCGATGGATGTTTTCGGTTTCACATGCTTTTGAAGGATAACTTACCGGGATTGTGTTCTCTGCTGAGAGGTCCTCGGTGCCTTCTGCTGCATTTAAACATGCTGTGGTTAGGCCCCTTCTTGAAAAACCTCACCTAGACCCATCACTTTTATCAAATTTTAGACCTATTTCGCTTCTGCCTTTTTTAGCTAAAGTCTTAGAAAAAGTTGTTTTTATGCAGTTACAACCTGTTTTAGAAAACCATGGTATCTATGAAACATTTCAGTCTGGATTTAGAACCCGTTATTCTACCGAATCAGCCCTGTTAAAAGTCCATAATGACATTTCCATGTCTATGGATGTCAAGTGGGCAGCACGGTGGCGCAACTGGTAGAGCTGCTGCCTCTCAGCGAGCAGGTCCTTGGTTCAAACCCCGGTCCAGGGGGCCTTTCTGGGTGGAGTTTGCATGTTCTCTCCGTGCATGCGTGGGTTTTCTCCGGGT
>NW_023619058.1:0-15178 GCF_014905685.2 Nematolebias whitei
AAAGGGAGTGGTGGCACAGAGGTTAGGAAAGGTGGGCCTGTGTTCGGAAGATTGCCGGTTCAAGCCCCAGTACTGACAACATCAAAAATGTGGGTGGGGTGGGTGAAGCACCCACACCTGCCCTCACCTTCATTCGCTCCACTCTGGGCCCTTGAGCAAGGCCCTTAACCCCCACCATCTGCTCCTTTGGGTGTCCTAGATAGCAGTTCTCTGCTCCACACAGAGGTTTGCGGTAGCTCGGTGGTCTGTGGTTGCGTCAGGAAGGGCATCTGGCGTAAAAATAATTGCCAAGTCTTCGTGCTACTTAGGCCGCTGTGGCGACCCCTAATGCAGGGAGCAGCTGGAAGAAGGAAAAAAAAGTATATGTATAAACAGCGCCTTTCATATCGGTGAGTTATTTTGATGGAATTGTTGATGTCCAATATTTAACTTTATTGCTAATATCAGCTGATACAGATACCATACCGATAATATTGTGCATCCCTACCGAACTTAATTTAGATTTTGGTGTAAAGTAGAAAAACTTTTGTTTTCTAGGTGCATGTTTTAAACCCGCATAATTAGCATCTAGCTCAACAGGTGAGAAGTTGCAACATGAAAACCAAATCCTGCACGTTAGAAGTGACCGACTGGTTGGACCAGAATACAAAGATGAAAAGAGCTTTTGCCCAGAACCGTCAAGCATTTCTGCCAAGTTTGATTACCATTAGCTGACCACTAGATTATCATATCAATACAGCTGGAAATCAAACGAGGCACAGAGCGCTGTTCATTGTTCCAGCAAACATATGCATGATGAACAAGATGTTACAAAGCCGGTGTTTTCCAGGACATTTTGTCTTTTGAATCTCATCAGAAGCCCTAAAAGCAGTAATTGTCATGCAGTGGTGCCGTCAACCCACCAACCTCCCTCTGAGGATTAATTTGAAAGAAGTGCCCTCTCACTGATGTTCGAGCTGCTTCTCTGATACGGTTTGCTGGGAAAGCAGCAAGCTTTTTGGGTCGGCAACAAATGTTCCCTCACAACTTGGTGGAACTAACGTGGCGTTCGGTTTGCAAATCAAAGACGACGCTGGAGGAATAAACATGCGTGTTTTGTGTGTGAGTGAGTGTGTGTTGCACAGCCAGGGAAATTCAGACCTTTTTATGTCAAAGAACGGGGTCCGATGGAGTTTGTCATATTGTTTTTGTCTCATTTCCTCCCAAAGAACACACTCTCTCGGAATAAGTGGGCTGCAATTCAACGTCGCTCTGTGTCTCAGCATGAAATCATGGAGGAATGCAATTATCACTTCGCCCAACAGACATTTCTCTGAAATGAGAGGGAACAATTGGGAGCACGAGAGGGGAAAGTGGTGGGGGTGGGAGTGGGGGGGGGTGTATGAGTGGGAAGGGGTTGACCCATGTTCAAACCTCATTTTATGTTTGCCAAATATCTCTATGCTACACATTTATGATAGTGAGTGAAAAGTTACTCCTGTTTATTATACACTTACCTGATGTTTTCTGTAGCTGGATCTTTTTTTTTTTTTTGAGCTCAGTTTAAGTGTAGAAACATTGTGAAGTGTTTCAATGAACTTATCATCATCGCTCAATTTTTTATTTTTTTTTTAAAGAGAGAAGAAAGAAGAATAATTAAATAATAAAAGAGAAATAGATAAAACGAGAGACCACCATGACAAAACAACATGCACAGCACAATGCCACCCACAATATCACCATGAAACATTCGACATTGCACAAGGAATCATCTAGCTTCCACCACTACCCAACCTAGCGTGCATCTGTCACAGCACCTGAATCCAAACACCCGCGCAAGCACGCCCACCACCACCAGATTTCTCCAAAAGAATGCCCAATAGTGGACGCGGGGGCCCACAGACCCGTCCCCCCAGGACACAATGGCAACATAGGGAGGACCGGAGCCACAGACACACAGCGGCCCACAGGCCCGGAGCCCCAGGAGTCTCCCAACAGGGAGAACCGCACCCCCACAGAGAGGAGCAGAGGAAAGAACCGGGTGACCCCAGCCACCACAATGCAGAGCCTCCAGGAAGCTGCAGCGACGAGCCCACAGGTCTGGCCGGCGACCCATGCCCCCCCCAAGTAGATCCAGCCATGGACACCGAGCCCCAAGCCCCGAGGCCATACCACCCCCCGGCAGAGCCCCGACAGAGCCAGGGCACCCAGGCCCCGCCAGGCAGCAACCAGGGCAGACCGACGTGCACCCCACCACCCAGCCCAGACACCGAGAGCCACCAATGCACCGGCGGCAAGGGGGTCCCCCGCCAAAGGGGGGCACGACCGGGGGGAGTGGGCCCCACACCAAATGTGGGGCCCAAATTGATCCAAGAGAGGGGTACCACCAAAAACCCAACCTGAGCAACCAACAGGCACACACAGATAGCATGCACCATCTACCTGACAGCGACCACAGGCCGGCCCCAGCCCAAAGGGCAGAGCAGCAGGGAGCCGCAGCTGAGGAGGGCCGGCCCCCACATCAAGAGCCCCGCACCATAGGCCCGGAGACGCCCCAGCACGCCACCTATGCACCCCCCCACACACACAGCACCCCCACCGCAAATGCCACACAGGAAGACCTTAACGGCAATTATTTTCTCTAGTATGACCTTAAAATGATCTCCTTGGAGTGGTAGAACTATTTTTGTTTGCTCTTGGCAGATCTTATCCAGAATTAATTCCTTGAGTGATATTTCTTTATATATTAAAAAAAAAAATAATAATAATAAAAAATAACTAAAAGGCTGTTAAACAGCCAGATCTGATTATCTTGGCCTACACTTGAGATTATTTTGGCTCATTACTAATGAGAAAACTATTGTTTTCTGAGAATGCTTCACAGAATCAGGTGTAGCTCTCTCTCTATATATATATATTTATTTAGCATAATATCAGATTTACAGCTACAAAAACTTTGATACGCTCAAATGTTGTTTGCAAAGTGGTGGAGAACTGAGTTACCTAAAGGTAGTATCTCACTGATCTGTGATAGATGAAGACACATTCATGAAAAAAGGCTAAATTTACTTGGAATCACTCTGAAGTGTTACTTGCGACATGACACATTTTATTTAAATGCATCCTGGTTTTGTTGCTACTTTAACAAATTTTAAAAGCTAAATGTATAAATCTTAGACCGCATCTTGTAACCCCCAAAAATACCATTTCATTAATAAGATGTCAAATGAAAACGGACAAGAATAATTATTTTACAAACATTTAAATGCACATTTTATTGTGCAAGAAAAATGAATGCAAACAGTGTCAAGCTGCAAATACACATGGGTTTTCAAAAAAATACATGGGTTGCAATTCATTAAAAGAAAGACAACTCAACTTTAGCACTACAGAATTATGAAAAGTCAATAAATAAATTGGGAAGTGTTTGCGGGTGGCACGGTGGCTCAAACGGTTGCGCTGTTGCCTCTCAGTCAGAAGGATTTTAGTCACCTACTTTTGGTGGAATCCATCACATTAAATCAGATTTGGTTGAAATGAACTAAGCACATTTTAAGATTCCCTGCATTTTTATACCTAGATCATCCTGATATTATGAGCATAAACCATTTTTAGGTAATGGGATTTCCAAGGTGGTATAAAACATAGCTTTAGTTGTACTAAAGGAACGTAGCAAAAATTGTAGGCTTTTCAGCTCAAAACCATCACTAGTTGTTGGTACCATACTTTTCGCTATATAAGTCATACCTTTTTGCATAAACTAGCATGCCTTGCGACTTATACAGCGAAGCAACCTATTTATGTTTTTCTCCCATATTTATAACCCAACATTTGGCTGAGATCTGACAATTTCATTCATTCTGACATGGAAAATGTTGAACACTACCATTTACAGCCACTAGAGAGCCCTTGAGTTATATGGCAAGCCAAGTGTCTCATTAATAGGTAAAAGTGGTTATTAATGAGACACTTTGCTTGCCATACAAAGCCACCTTCATCCTGCTCCAGAACTCCTGGAGCAAACGTAAAATCAGCTGCATTTTGCTGCGCCGCCCAGGAGAAATGCAGCTGATTTGACCATTAAAGTGCATTTATTAAGGAAAAGTTCAACTGAGACACACCTTTGCCATAATTTTGAGTAAACAATTAATTGTTTTTAAGTGTTAATCTTGTTAAATTCTTGTTCAAGTCCTCCCGTGCACGCTCCCGCGGCCACCATTTGGCAGGCAATCGATTTTTGGCACAACACCGGCTCATGTTTCCAGGTGGTCAGCGGTGACGCATAACAAACGTGTCGTGTCACCAGTGACGCATAATAGATGCGATTTATATGGCAAAGTCACGCATTTAAGTTTTTTTTTCCACTTTATTAGACTAATTTGGACTGATGTGACTTATATGGCGGTGCGACGTGTACGGCGGCAAGTACGGTACTAAAAAAAGTGCTTAAAACTAGGATTATATTTTGGACTATTTATTCAAGAAATCCATATTTATTCATCATTATTTGAAAAAAAAATCTAAATATTGCAAATTTTTCTAACAATGCTGCTTGCCACTTTTCAACATAATTTTTGATTTGATGTGATGGTTGCATAAAAAATTAAAAAAAATCAAACATTCCAAACATTGTTTTGTTTTTCATTCATTTGTCCAATTCCATCCGCGTTTTCGTCGTCGCAGAAAGGCCCCAATATTAGGATTGAGGGCAAATTTAAAACCTTTTGCAGGCAATGTGAGCGAGTCATCTTGAGCGTTTCGCGCAAAGCTGGGCAGGAACCCAAACTGTCACCCCCTGGTGCTCAGTGAGTCGCAAACTGTCACCTCACTATTAAAAGAAGTCCCAAGAAAGAAAAGGGGATAGAAAAAAAGTCAGCCCCAAACAAACCAAAAAAAAAAAAAAAAAGAGACGCACCATTTCTTTCACTTACAGATAACTCCGAGGTCAGGGCGTCTGTAATGGTGCATTAGCAAAAACAACAAAACCTAACAATCAGCGTCATAATAAAACCATTTGATAGAAAGGGCAAGGTTATAATATTCAACAAGACTGCAGTTAATGCAGAGCAGGTGCAACATTTTATTCGTTTAGCAAGGCCATAATAATGTTTACCTATGCACCACAGTGAGTAAATTAAGAACACAGACACAAAGACAAGCCCCTTAACACACAGACACACAGCTGAAGCTATCTTTGGCTGCACACTGTACTGAATGTGCTTGGCAAGCAGGCTGATGAAAGGTAACTGCAGGAGAGGAACTCATTATAGACACTGATTCAAACATAAAAGCTGGGTGAGACTTTTCTCTGAGAATAACTTCCTCCAAATCCCCCTTTAAAAAAAACACACAAAAAAAAAAAAACAACATATGCACACAGTTCTATTTCATATAGGCTTCGCCCTTTAAGGCTGTCGCTGATGGGTTTATCCCGTTATGCAGAGCATAAGCACTGAAAAAATTTAGTCCACGCCCACCTGCTGTGTGGGCCCCACCCGGTCCGTATAAATTACGTTAAGAGCGGGAAATCGGCTCCCATTTTTTCTTCAGCGAGCTAATATAGCACTGTCAGAAGAACAAAGAAGATAAATTGTGTAAATGACCAACCTTTGTGAAGGATGCTTGGCCCGGCAGTCGACCTCCGGTCGTCCGGTGAGTTCTCCTCCCCGAGGAGAAGATGACAGCAGTCTTATTCCAAGGTAAGCGTCGGGGAACATTTCCCAGTGACAGGTCACTACACGCTGGACAACGCCATCTTGTGTTTTTTCCTCTTATCGCCGACCCTCGGGGCGAACCGGATGGTTCCTCCGGGGCAAGGTGTGCTCAGCTGCAGCCCCCGCTGCTCATTCCCTCCTGGGGAGCGTAGTGTAGGTGGAGGGGGGCTGAGTGAATGCTCACCCCATCCCACCTCGTTTCGCATCGGCGATCACACCGCTCCCGGCCGACAGCGCCCTCAGGGGTTGCCCGGCGGAACCCGGGAGGAGGCTGACATGAAGGGACCCCCTTTTTTCTACGTCCCTCGCCTTTTCCCGCCAGTTCGGATGATCGGCGGAAAGGTTATTTTTCACCGACGTGTTTCCAGGCAGCCGCAGTTAGCAACAACGTGCGCTGCTAGCATATAGCATGTCCAAGGGACTGAAGGCCGCAGACCTGTCTTGGAGACAAAGAACTCCCTCTGTAAGGCAGCTGACGCTATTCCTCGGTTCCCCCCCCCGGAGCCAAACCTCGCGGAAGCTTCCGGAGCGAAGCTGCCCAGGTCGGAGCAGCGTCCCGTCCCTCCGGAGGAACCAGACGGCGACCAAGCTCTCCAATCGAGCCCACCGACGTGTTTTCAGGCAGCCGCAGTTAGCAACAACGTGCGCTGCTAGCATTTAGCATGTCGAAAAGGCTGGAGGCCTCAGACCTGCCGGAGGAGACAAAGAGCTCCCTGTGTAGATCGGCAGACGCCATCCTCAACATGTGCGCCGCTTCCACGGTTTGCCTGTCGAGGATTGCAGCGTGGATGACGGTAATCCAACGTTCCATCTGGCTCCGTCACTCTCCATTGCTGCCGGAAAAGCTGCACAAAGACCTGATGGAGGGCCCCATCTCATCGGACGCGCTGTTCGGAAGCAGCTTGACGACCATGCTGACGAATTCGAAGCAGTCGGAGGAGATGTCGGAAGCTGTACGCCATCTCATCAAGCCGCACGGCTCATCCCGTCCCCCAGCCCGCTGGAGAGATCGTCGAGAGCAGAGGCAGAAACATCGACGTTCCACGGCAGCAGCAGCTTCGTCTCGCCCAGCTCCACCACCAGCCCCGCCAGCCAGAGACCACCCCTCCTCAGTCCGACAGCCTGCACTTCAGCGTTTCCCCAGAGATCGCCTGCAGACGGCGCTCGGGGCAAACAAATCGCAGAGCTCACGAGGGAGAAGATTTAAAAAATGACGGTCTGCGGAGGATGTGTGTATAAATGACACAGGAATTGAAATAAATGATTTTTCAAAGATCAAAATGCCTGTTTTTAGCCAGTCTGTAAGTTCGGATGAGCTCACAGCCGCTACACACACATCCTCCACACAGAGAGAGCCGGTGGCCTTAAATAAAGGTTTTTTAAACCCACCGCCGCTCCTTCACATGCCCAGACGCTCACGTGACACCACGGTAAGCGAAATAACTTGTTGTCAATCAGATCCGCACGATCACCACCCAAACGGTGTTAAACGCGCACCCGAGCGAGACAAGCAGCCTCCATCCAAACGGCACTGTGTCGATGATGCACGCACAGCTGCCCGGCGCTCACCGGCTCACATCGGGATAAATGTGGGACCGCAGGCCGGGTCCGGTGGAGGTCCCCGCTCTCAGCGAAAACAACACACGCCTCTCCTGAATGAACGCGAGCGGCCGTCATCCATCGCGTCTCAGCGATCGGCAGCTCACGGCGGCATAAGCGTGAGACAGCTGAATGAATCCAATGACGGGCCCCGCCCTCAGCGAGAGCGGCGCGCGTCCCTCCAGAGGAAACGTGCGCTCCCGCGAGGCTCACAACCTTCACTTCGACAGCACGGCGTTGATGACGTCACGCCCTCCACCTCTCAACGTTCGCACAGCGACGTTAAACATGCAGCCTCTCGACGTCATCAGCTGACACACGCCTCGCCTCAGCGCACACCGCCCCGCCCGGACATGAAGGTTGGTCTGCGATCCAGACACAGCGCACGGGCGCGCGCAGAACAGCCCTTTCGAGGAAGCCTCGCCTTGGGTCACGCGGAAAACATTTCCGCGACGCATGACGGCGGTCGAGGCGGAGTTTTGGATGACATCCGTTCAAAACACGGCACATCATTTAAACGCACGTCCATTCCACGAACGTCACGCAGAGTGGTTAAAAACATGCTCACCGGACAGATGGATGGACAGAGTGTTATGCAAGGGTTACACGCTGCAGTTTGCAACCCAAACCCCTCCGTTCGGAGGAGTTATAGAAATGGTCCTGTCATCACCAGACCAAGTCTCAGCCTTAAATGCAGAAGTCCAAGAGCTTCTGATAAAAGGTGTAACCCCAAGAGTTCCCAACGAGGAGGAAAACACAGGGTTTTACTCACGCTACTTCCTGGTCCCCAAAAGGACCGGAGGGATGAGACCGATTCTGGATCTGTCAGCTTTCAACAAAGCGATCATGAACAGACCTTTTCACATGTTGACGAACAGACAGCTGTTGGACAACATCCAAAAAAATGACTGGTTTGTCTCCATCGATTTAAAAGATGCTTATTTTCACATACCGATCATCCCAAAACACAGAAAATTTCTGCGTTTCGCCTTTCAAGGGATGAAGTACCAGTACAACAGGCTGCCTTTCGGGTACTCCCTCGCGCCTCGTACGTTCTCAAAGTGTGTGGAGACAGCCCTGCATCCACTGCACAGAGCAGGGATGAGAGTTTTGTTTTACCTGGACGACCTGCTGCTCCTGTCTCACTCCAGACAGGAAGCATTGATACAGGCTCAGGTGTTGGCATCACACCTGTTAAATCTGGGCTTCGCCATAAACTGGAAGAAGAGCTCGATTTTCCCGGCCCAGACAATTGTTTATCTGGGAGTGGAATTAAACTCAATTACCATGACGGCTCGCTTATCACAAACAAGAATCGACACTCTAAAAAACCAATTACGCCACGTAAGACCTGGCAAAGTGGTAACAGCTGTCTCCGTCATGAAGCTGTTGGGAATGATGTCATCAGCTCACACAGTGGTCCCGCTGGGTTTGTTACACATGAGACGCCTCCAGAGGTGGTTTACGCGTCTGCGTGTGGATCCAGTAAAACAAAAGAGACGGATGATCACTGTCCCTCCCTCCGTGAGAGCAGACCTCCGACACTGGGGAAACACCCTGGTTCTGTCAGAGGGAGTCCCCGTCAGCAGACTCTCATCACACGTGTCAGTCTTCACGGACGCGTCGCTGTCAGGCTGGGGGGGGACATGCTTATCTCAAGCAGTAGGGGCGCTGTGGCCCCACCACACATCAGCCCACATCAATGTTTTGGAGTGTCGCACAGTGCTGAACGTGATTCAGCATTTTGCTCCCGTGCTACAGAATCAACACGTGTTGATTCACACAGACAACATGGTGACTGCTGCGTACATAAACCGCCAGAGGGGTGTGCGTTCGGCCCAGATGTTACACATTGCGCGGAAGCTACTGTGTTGGGCTCACCAAAACCTGCTTTCCATCAGAGCGGTTTACATACCCGGCGTTCTGAACAGAGGAGCAGACGTGATGTCCAGGGGCGGCCCACGTCACGCGGACTGGACCCTCCATCCAGACCTGATGTTTCAGACGTGGCAGAAGTTTGGCAAAGCAGCTGTGGACCTGTTTGCGACGCGAGAGAACGCTCAGTGCCAATTATGGTTTTCCCTGAGCCCACGAGACAATCCACCGCTGGGGGTGGATGCATTTGCTCACAGCCCGTGGCCCAAAACGCTTCTGTACGCGTTCCCCCCTCCTCCTCTGATTTTACGGTTCCTGAACCGAGTTCAGGAGGAAGGACTGACAGCTCTCTTGATAGCTCCCGAGCGCGTGAACACACCATGGTTCCCAGTCCTGCAGCGTCTGTTGTCAGGTCGCCCGTGGAAACTGCCATGGAGGGAAGATGCTCTCCTTCAAGCAGGAGGAGCGATCAGGAGTTACCCGGAAATAGGCCAGCACCTGTGGGTCTGGCCGCTGAGCGGTCCCGCTTGGAGAAGATGGGTCTCCCTCAGGAGGTAGTGCGCACAATTCAAGATTCACGCGCTGCATCTACCACAGCCCTGTACACATCAAAGTGGACGGCTTTTCAGCGCTGGTGTACAGAGAAAGGTCTGGAGGCCACCTCATGTCCATTAGGTGGCGTGCTGTCCTTTCTTCAACAGCTGATGGATAGGAAGTTGGCATTCAGCACGATTAAAACGTACGCTGCAGCCATCTCTTCCTGCCACGAAGGGTTCGGAGACAGAACAGCTTTTAATCACCCGCTGATGAAGCGGTTTCTAAAAGGTGTACAAAGACATAGGCCGGTTTCACGCCCACTCGTTCCACAGTGGGATTTAACGCTGGTCCTGCGAGCCCTGATCAAGGCTCCTTTTGAGCCTCTGGATCAAGTTTCACTTAAATTCTTGTCTCTTAAAACAGCCCTGCTGCTGGCTTTAACATCCGCTAAGAGGGTGAGTGATTTATCGGCCCTCTCTGCCGCTCCGTCATGTCTCAGAATCCAGGCTGACGGTAGTTCAGCTGATTTAAGACCAAACCCAGCCTTTATGCCTAAAAGCATCACGAGCTCTTTTAAATCGAGACAGATATCGTTGGAGGGATTCTTCCCTCCCCCCCCCACAGATCAGAAGAAGAAGCATCTTTTCATCTTCTCTGTCCGGTGCGGGCGTTATCGTGTTACATAGCGCGCACAGCTGCAATGCGTCAAACTCAACATCTGTTTGTGCATTATAGAGATGCATCCGCAGGCCGCCCGTTATCCACCCAGCGCTTGTCACACTGGCTGTGTGAGGCCATTTCTGAAGCCTACAGAGCATCAGATCTAGAGCCTCCTGTCAACCTTAAAGCACACTCAACCAGGGGTATCGCATCTTCGACTGCTCTGCATAATGGTATGTCAATGCAGGACATTTGCACTGCGGCTGCATGGTCAACACCCTGCTCATTTATTCGCTTTTACCTACGTGATGTAACGGCTCGTTCCATGACACATTCTGTCCTTAGTGCTCTCACAGAATGAATATTATTGTCCTCATGGAACTCTGTTTAAACTCACTTCTGTCTGCATGCATTACAGTGTGAGATGTTGTTATCAGTCACAAGTCGTGTCTGTGATTTTGGTTTTATTGTCACTAATCAGTTCATGACTATTGTTACCAATCAGTTCATTTGATCAATAATCAATTCATGGACATTAATCTGTTTATACTGTTCAGCCATGAACCAGTTGGTTCATGCCCTCCCCCCCCTCTTTTCAACTTCTTCTTCCCGTTGAAAGTTTTCCGGGGCATTCATGCTTGTCAGAACGCATAGTTACTCAACATGCGTCTGTGCATGGCACATAATTACGCGATGCGTAGTTATGCACACGGGGAGCTGGGTGACAAGACGTTTTTTGGGCAAGCTTCCGCTTCTTACTGTGTTCGAATGGACCCAGTGAGGCGAGGACCACATCCGCTTCGCCCTTAACCCATCAGCGACAGCCTTAAAGGGCGAAGCCTATATGAAATAGAACGTTGGTTACGTACTGTAACCCCAGATTCTATGAATATAGGCGTAGCCCTTTAAGCGTCGGGCCTCACTGGCTCCTAAATGGCTGAAGAAAAAGCTATTTTGGGAGCCGATTTCCCGCTCTTAACGTAATTTATACGGACCGGGTGGGGCCCACACAGCAGGTGGGCGTGGACTAAATTTTTTCAGTGCTTATGCTCTGCATAACGGGATAAACCCATCAGCGACAGCCTTAAAGGGCTACGCCTATATTCATAGAATCTGGGGTTACAGTACGTAACCAACGTTTTTTAAGTAAGACAATTCATCTCAAAAGAGACAATTTGGTATACTTTTTCAAGATCAAATGAAGACTAAATTGAATTTGGCAGCGCTTTCGGTGAGATAAGTGACTGATGGGAGGCTTCTCGGGGGAGAGCTGACAGTTACGATGTTAGCTTCCATCCGATTTTTAATTTGACAGAAAACTAAATTAAATAGAATGCATTTGCGCAGAAACAAACAAACAAAAAAAATCACTGTGGGTCATTTAAACACACAAAAATCACCCATGCGTGCAATCGTATGCAAATACAGACACAAACAATACCCTTGTACTGTACGCCCACACACACTCAGACACACACTGTCGGGAGAGCTAAGCCGCAAAGTAAAGTCCCGAGGGCTGGTCTGTTGATTAATGAGGGGAAGAAGGCAAGGAGAGGAGGATGAAGCTGAAGTTTTAATGGAGCTATGATAGATTCTTCCAGAACCGTTGTTTTCTAGGTGAGTCTCCAGAGTATCGTCGCATTGTAGCACCAGAAGTGAAACATGATCAAACAGACTTGAGCTTTGACTGCACATCTCAAATTACTGAGCAAAATAAATAATGTTAATATGGATTTCTCTTGCTCTGTTTTATTTTATTCATGAGATATAGAATCACCTCCAAAACAAGACTACATTATGACTCACTGCAGAGTGGCCTACGCTTTGACAGACAACTTTATGATAACAGTGAAAGCAGTTGGTGAAATTCTGCATGAACAGCCAATTTGTTCGTGACTGGAGGCAGAAGGAGGTAAAGCTCAATGAGGTGGAATGACAGTATTATGATGGTCTTAATATAGTAGTAGTAGTAATATAATAGCCTTTCCCTGAAAGTACTTACCAACTTGAGTGTAAGTGGTAATACTCTAAGTGGTAAAATGGAGATAAACATGTTTTTTTTTAAGTTAATGTTAAAGCTAGGATTTGGTATGATTAGAATAAGCTAAATTAAAGTACTTTGATGTGGTGTTAAACCACCAATGTCCTGAAACTAACGAGAGACTTTTAAGTCTCAGTGGGCTGCAACTGTAGGAGATTACAGCATTTTTCACCCTATAAGTCAAATATTTTTGCATAATTGGCATGCCCTGGACTTATACGTCGAAGCGACATATTTATGGATTTTTTCCCATATTTATAAACCAAGTTTTGCCTGAGATATGACCGTTTTAATTCATTCTGACTGAAAAAAATAGAACAATACCATTTACAGCCACTAGATGGCAGCAGAGTACTAAGGCATACCATTGTATCATGTAATGTGTAAAAGTGGCTAATGACAAATTCAAAAAGTTCAAGACAAAAACAATAAAGTATAAACTTTTTGAATTTTCCATGCACTGGATGACTGAAAATCTTCACCAGCTATTAATGACACAATCGGCTTGCCATAGTCTGCCATCTTTGTTCTGCTTGCTGCTTGGAGCAACTGTCAAATCTGCTTCATTTCACTGGATCGCCCTGACAAAATGCAGCTACTTTGACCATTAAAGTGCATTTATTAAGTAAAAGTTCAACTGAGACACACCTTTGCTATAATATCGAGGACACAAATAATTGTTTTTAAGTGTTAATCTTGTTAAAGTCCTCGCGTGCATGCTCCCACGGCCGCCATTTGGCAGCCAATCAATTTTTGGCACAACACTGGCCCCCATTTCTGGGTTCGGCCCACATTTCTGGGTTGTCAGCGGTGACACGTGACAATGCGTCAGCGGTGATGCATAATAGATGCAACGTATACAGTGAAGCGACGCATTTATCGATTTTTCCACTTTTTTAGACATTTTTGGACTGACGCGACGTATAGGGCAGTGCTACGTGTACGGCGGAAAATATGGTAGTTGGCGACTCAAACTTGCAAGATGATTGCAAGAACATTGGCAAATTTTCTGTTGCAGTCTCACTGAATGTTTGCGATCAAACAAACCAGCGTTTTGAGCTGCCAGTTTTTGCAAATACGGCCTTTGTTTATGTGCACGGCTTGCAAAACGGTATTCTACTGTATGCCAGGCACATTTCTTTGCTTGCCTCGACTTGTTTAGTGCCCACTTTGGCAGCTGTTTTCTTGTTTATGATTTAATCTTTGAGCACACGTTTTGAATGAAGATAAGTCAATTGGGACTAAGTTTTAATAATTAGTATTATTATCAGCATGGTTGGACGTGGACAAGTGGAATTCTAGCTTTGGGTGTTGTTAAATTTTTTTTTAATTTTTTGTCTTATGGAAGGCTGTACAGACATCAAAATACAGCTCTAAGATTATGAAAACTAAATTAAGAAGAGTTGGTTATCATAGAAGCTCATGCAAATGTTATTTTATAAACTTTTACATCACTGTCACTTTTGCATTTTACCGTTATTTACATATAAGTCTATGTTTTGTCTACACTGAAGACTGAATCAGTTGGCAGTCCTTTACCAGTAATGATCCATGTGAAACTTGTATCGCAATTTTCTGGTTTTTACACCACATTACTTTTGCATCAGAAATTTTATCTTCTTGGCATGCTGAACATTTGTTTCGCAACATAACTCGGTACTGGTAATGGACCACAGACCAACAGTCTTCAGGGTAAATACCTAAAAACATCTACAGTACGTAGATAACCACCTTATGTAAAAGTCAAGGTGAATGGCTTAAAAGGGGTATAAGATAGCAAATGCATGAACTGCTTTAAGAACGTTCATATTACAGTTGTTCAACTTCTGTATGATAATCCAAACTGATAACCATTTAAGTGATTTCTACTGAGGGTAAGGTGACTAATAACAAAAACACCATTGCAAAAAAATCCTAAAGTTATCCTTTGAAGTCAAGGCTAGCAGAAACTGGAATGGGCTATTTATTGGATATTGCTGTGTTTAACAGAAGTCATGATATTTTTTAATTATGAATAAGTTAGAACATAACTTTAAATATGCTTGAGATTTGTGCCACAAGGCCTGATTTAAATATGATTGTACTACATACCATTAAAAAGAAAAAACAAGAAAGAAATAGACAGAATATTACTGAAGATATGTGAAGCTATGTATCCATTGGCATCAGAAGCATTTGTAATGTGGGGTGGGGGGGCCACTGGTGGGGGGGTCTGGGGGTCCTCCCACAGAACATTTTTAAGTGGATTCCATTTCCCGCATTCTGGTGTATTTTAACAGGTTGTTAAACATTTGCCTACATAAGTGAACACTTGTTTCAATAACTATTTGAGAGTTACAATAGTCCCTCACTACTTAGTGGTTAGTTTTTTGCAGACTCGCTCTATCTCAGTTTTTCAAAATATGATTGGACATGACACACAATTGGCTGATTGATGGATGAGCCGCACGATCGGCATTGAGTTTTTATTTCATATAAATTATTTTAAATTATTTAGCACCTGCTGCACATTTGTGCAGCCCAGAGCTGCAGAAAACGCTTCCTCTTGCACCTTTGTGCAGCCCATACTGCAGGATAAACTTCCTGCTGCAGCTGATCAGCTGTTCACCGTGCAGAGCGGAGAAATGGGCGTGGCCAAGAGCGCTTGCAGGTGAAAAAGAGCAGACGAGGCAGGGTGCAGATATCATGACATACTTTGCTCTTTTTGAGCGTTTAGAGTTTAGAAACATTGTTTAGAATATTGCAAGAGTGTGGGAAGGGTATAAAACACCTT
>NW_023619059.1:0-4503 GCF_014905685.2 Nematolebias whitei
GTTCTGGTTAAAACAGATAAATTCCCTCACACATCTCTCTGTAAGATAAATCTCAATTTTCCATCTTCAAACTCTCCTTTCTGCTAGAAAATTAATCCAGATGTTTTCATTAATGTCTGTGGTGAAGCAACGGAAAACCATGGCCGTATGGTTTTCCTGATTGATTAATTATGCTGTTGTTATTTTCATATTTTGCCAAATTAATGTAAATGTTTGATGTTAAACTTTGATTCTGTAAATAAATGACCGCATTCATTTTGATGGGTCAAAGATAAATAACGTCTCTCGTTTGCATTTCATTAACATCAATGCACGTTTTATTCAGTCCAGAAAAATGAGGAATCCGTTTTAATTGATGAATATTTCGCCGCATCTGTTCATCTACACTTAAATAGCACCCTCTCGGAGTGGATCAACCAGTTTTGCTGCTGACAACCAAAACCAGCTGATCACATGCTCAAGAAGGACCATCAGCCTAACAATGTGCAACGGGGAGCAATATTATAGGCAGAAACATGGGTGTGCTATGGGGTCTCCAGTTTCTCCTATTGTTGCCAACCTGTACATGGAGGAGGTAGAAAAGAGAGCCTTGACGTCCTTTTCAGGGACACAACCAAGTCATTGGTTCAGGTATGTTGACGACACCTGGGTTAAAATCAAATCTCAGGAAGTCCAACATTTTACTGACCACATCGACTCTGTGGATAAATACATCAAGTTCACGAGAGAAGATGTAAAAAATGGCAGGTTGGCTTTCTTGGACTGTGAAGTCTCAGTCTCTGATAGAGGACATTTGCAAACTGAGGTGTACCGCAAACCCACCCACACAGACCAGTATTTGCAGTTTGACTCCCATCACCCTTTGGAGCACAAGTTAGGAGTCATCAGGACTCTGTATCACAGAGCAGACAGCGTCCCCACTAGCTCAGGAGCCAGGCAGAAGGAGAAATCCCACACAAGACAGGCTCTAGAGCAATGTGGATATCCTAACTGGGCCTTCCTGAAAGCAGAGAAGAAACCCAAACAGGACTCCAGTCAGCCAACAGGTGAAAAGGAGGAACCCAGACCCAGACCAGTGGTCATTCCATATGCTGAGGGAGTATCAGAGAAACTGAGACGTTTATTTTCTAAACATAACGTCCCAGTGGCTTTTAAACCCCAAAATACATTATGGCAAAGACTGGTTCATCCCAAAGATCCAGTCCCCCGGCACAAACAGAGTAATGTTGTGTATGCTGTGCAGTGTCAGGAGGGCTGTGATCAGTCTTACATCGGGGAAACAAAACAGCCACTGGCCAAAAGGATGGCCCAGCACAGAAGATCAACATCATCAGGCCAGGACTCTGCGGTCTACACTCATCTCCAGGCCAGCGGTCACTCTTTCAGGGATGAAGATGTTCACATCCTGGATAGAGAGGAACGATGGTTTGAGAGAGGAGTAAAGGAGGCCATCTTTGTGAAAAGAAATCGTCTATCGTTAAACAGGGGTGGAGGCCTCCGGGTTCAACTGTCCCCCTCTTACAATGCTGTTATTGCTAGCATCACTCAGCCCTCTGTGAATAGTAAACAGCCATCAGTGTGCTAATGATCCATTGTTAGGCTGATGGTCCTTCTTGAGCATGTGATCAGCTGGTTTTGGTTGTCAGCAGCAAAACTGGTTGATCCACTCTGAGAAGGTGCTATTTAAGAGACTGAGCTGAATACAGCACCTCAGACTGAGGAAGTCTCTCGGATGAGAGACGAAATGTTTCTATATTTTTTTGCTTTGTTTTGTTTATTTGAATGTCCAGAGGACCAGATTGAACTTTTTTGGATGATGTTGATTTATTTTCTCACACTTCACCTACTTCTCTTTACTGCTGCCAGAAAGGAGAATGATGAAGTGATGTTATTTAGAAGAAAATGTCTCGCTCACTTTTCTTCATGTCACTGCCACAAGTGACAGCAGCTCTCTGCATGTGCTGCATCACTTGATTTATCTGACAGGAGGAAAGGAGAGGTGTTTGTGAACTCTTCAAAGTGAGCTCTCGTCCAGTGCTCCCTCAACAGGAGCTCTAAGACTTCCTTCTTCTGTTCTCCTCCATCCTGTTGGAAGTTGCACACTATTGACTTCAGCTCACATGTTCTCTTTGATTCAGACTCTGCATGTTTTCTGAGATCAGCTGTGCCTCTCTGCTCTCAGCTCTTCAATCCAACCCCTCCCATCTGACACAACTGGATCGGACTCAGAACCGTCTGACTCTGGAGTGAAGGAGCTCCCTGGTTTTCTACAAACTCCACTCTTTAGACAGAAGATTGTGAAGTCAGACACCATGTTTTAGTTTGTGCTCAGCTTCTCGTGTAGTCACACTAACCTACACACATGAGAATATTATGCTGACACACACACACAACCTTCATGGTGAACTTTGTTGTCTTCAGTCAAAATACACTTGATTTCTTTTCACAGTAACAAATATCTGACCAATGACTGTTCGTTCAACCAGTTTATAAGACTCTAATGGTTGGACTGGAAATACAAGTCAAAGGTGACGTGACAGGAACAAGTTCTGGATCTGCCTGTTGTAGTAAAGAACATGTTGTAGTGTGTCAAAGTCAGCTTTGCTGTACCTTCACTACTAATTATTTAAATATAACGGGTTCTCTCTTTTTCGAGTTAAATTAATGCCATGTGACGAGGTAACTTTGAGGATTGTTTAATCAGTGACGAGAGACATTAAATTTCCTTTGACCCATCAGAATAAATGTGGTCATTGATTTAACAGAATCAAAATTTAACATCAAAACACGTACACGTGATTAGCTGATCTGGTTCTGATTAATAAACTTGGCACGCTTTACTAATAAGACAACAAGACATTTCTGAAGGCATCTAGATTACTGGCAAAATAGAAGAGTTGAAAGGAAGGAATTTAGAGGTTTAAAGAAAGATGGGTGAAGGGAGGTGTATGTTTGGACCAGGATGGCGCACTTCTTCCAACACCAGCTCAAACCTCCGGTACACTTAGCGCGTCACGACTCGTTACCTTCGTAGGAGATAAATTAGCTTGGGTCCATTTCAACGCTATCTTCCAGCGTCTCCGGTTTAGAGCGGCTGGTCATTGTCAGAAGTCGTGTCGGTTTACTCCTTTCAACAAACAGGCTAAGCTCCCTTCGAAGTTGGAGGCATTACACCCGGGTGGATTCACAGCAAGCATCTGTGAGTGCCTCAGAGATTCCACTTAGGAGTGGAAGACTCCACAAGGCGGAGTAGACTCAGTAGACTGCAGAAGACCCAGTAGACTAGACTGGCTAGACTGAGTAGTTCCAGGAAATGTGGACTTTTAAAGAGTTCTCACTTCCGGTCACCCAGGACTTCCTGATTGGTTGAAACAACCAACAGGGGGTGTGTTTCAGTGATGTCAGAGGGTTATTAAAAGTCAAAAAGACAGCAGGAATGTTTAGGAACGTTTAGTACAGACAGAGAAATGTTTTGAAGGAATGAGAGGAAGCAGGTGCCAGTTGCTTCTTTTTTACCGTCTGCTAGGTTTAAAAACAGGACACTTCGTTCTAATAACTTATTTCTGACTTGTCTCTGACATTTGACCGACATCACAACTTCTCCTTTAGACAGAAAATCAAAATGCATAATTACTTTGTAAATAGACATTTAACTTGATTTCTAATTTAAATGAGAATTAAAAAAAATACTGTTTCACAGTTGATTTAAAATGAGTGGTTCACTTCAACAATTAGAAATAATATGACCTAAACACACTTTGATTATCAAGATATTGTAAAATAGTAATGATAATATAAAAAGAAGAGTGTTCTTTCAATTGATTACTTCAGGATACAATTAGACAGTCTCTGGATGAGCTAATTTTTATTTCTGGATTCAAATCAATGAAATAACAGTTCCTGTCCCATGAAGGTCTTCAGAGGCAGGTTTTGGTCGGAGGCCTAGTTTACTACAATGTGTCAATAAGAAACTAAACATTTCACTAGATTTGTGCAGCTGATGATCCCAAACATTTATAAAATGATCATTACAGTTTGATTTATAAAACCTTTCCTAAAGGAACAAATCTACAACCACTGGTTGATGCTTGAACACTTTTATAAGGCTCTAGAATGTGATTCTCAGTCATAAATAGATGTCACATTCAAAGCTCTGGATGAGCTGCTTCAGTGGCTTCAATCCTCGGGTTGGACCGGGGCTCTTTCTCTCTGCACTTTATATGTTCTCCTCGTGTTTGCGTAGGTTTTCCCCGGGTACTCCGGTTTCCTCCCACAGTGTAAAAACATGCATGTTAGGCTGCCTTCAGGCCCAGGAGGCCCATGCAGAGAGATCTGTGGTCTCAACGGGGTTTGCCTGCTTAAATAAAGCTTCATAAATAAATCAAGTTTGATCACATTTCAGTCAGTTTGACATGAAGACACATTACATCATGTTTTATTTCCGCTTGTGGGCTTCTGTCTGAGAGTCTTTCTAATGGAAACAGGATCAATTCTCTTCAAGTT
>NW_023619059.1:4603-15158 GCF_014905685.2 Nematolebias whitei
TGTCTGAGAGTCTTTCTAATGGAAACAGGATCAATTCTCTTCAAGTTCCTGTCACATCCAGTTTTCATGATCAACACAAAAGCGTTCATGGAAAGAGAACATTACTGATGTATGGCAGAATAAATTCACGCAGCTCACATGAACAGTTGTGGAGATATTTGCATGTGCAGTAACGGAGAGATGACAATGCCTGCATGGAAACACATCATTGCTACAACAGCTAACACACACAGGAGCACACAATCTGATGTTTCTTCACATTATTCACAGTCACTATTAAAGAAAGATGAAGAAGAGTCACATCTTGTAGAAACAAAGATTTTTAAACACTTCTTCCTCTTTGTTGTCACTTCCTGTTTCACTCCGGCCATGCCATGTAACTAATTCATGGATATTATGCAGAATTTATTCAATATGAACATGTTCTTCCTCTTTTTGTGCTCGTGCACGTCACAGGCATTTGAAGGTCCAGTTTCTTAGGTCCACCTGTAGAATCCAGTCCAACAGTGGTGCTGTTGTGAGGTGGACTGGTCTCCAGTTTGAATTAAATTCAGAGTTTGAGCTCAAAGCTCACACAGAAGAACTGTATTCTAGTCAGAGGGTTTCTAACATTCAGAGCCTCGTGTGTGTAAAGTGTTGCCTTAGTAGCAGAAAGCCTCTGATCCTGCTCCAGTGGGCCGTCCAGAACAAACACAAGTGGACGGAGACACGTCCAACACTGTGGACAGAGTGGACGTCAGAAACTGTGTGGAGGTTTGAAAGCAGAGCTGTTGTGTTGCTCTGAATCAAAAGCTTCAGCTCCAGCTGCTCTGTTCAAATGGAAACACTAAATGCTTCATTTCATCATTTCTCTGTCCACTTCTTCATGTTCAGCCTGTTCTCTGCTTCACTCTTGTTGCTCTATTTGCAGCCTCTTCAGTGGATTCTTGCTGCTGTCATGTGATCACTCTGCAGGGATCAATCACCTCCAGGATCATTGCTTCAACAAGTCAGTAGAGATGATAGAAAAAGCAGCAGATGTTCAGTGGAAACGTTCCACCTGCTGTCAGAATGTGTTTTCTATTAGAACCTTGAAGTGGACTGCATTAGAGCAGACAGGAGAAAGAAAACATGGCTCCTGTTTCTGCACATGTTCAGCACACAAACATCTGGCTGCACACTCCCAAACCTTGGTTCTGGTGAGTTCTGTTCACAGAACCTGCTCCGTATCTCAGCTCCAAACATTCCACTAACACCCCTCACAACACCAAGAAGAGGTCAGAGGTCAGGGAGGAAGATGTCCAGGAAGATGTTCCTTTGAACTCCTCAACATCTGGCTCACAAGAAGCCCACATGGTTCCAGCAGACGTCTGGGAGAAGTTGGGACTGTGAGCAGTTCAAGTGGAACAAGAGTTGGTGCTGAAGTCCAGCAGCTTTTGGAGCAACTCAGCTGTTTTCTATCAGAACCCTTCCTTCCTTCCTGCTGCTGTGTCTCATTGTTTATCACACCATGCCTTTGATCTCCTCTTTTAAACGACTTTCACTGGATCTGGATGGATTTCACTCCTTTTATCACTTTGATCCATTTGATTTTGATCAAAAATATATAGGATATTATTATTATAAGGAAAAAAAAATTGGGTCTAACTAATGATCTAAACTGACCTGAAGTCAGTCAATAATTAATTACTTCCACTGATTTCAAGACTTTTTAGCTGCTTGAATAATTATGACTTCAACTAGTTGATGAATTAGAAACTAACTTTTGAACATTTGAACTCTACTAGCTGCAGCTGATTGCAGTGATCAGTGTCTAATCTATACTAAAACTTCAAAAGTACATTTTCAGAATTCATGCAAAGACAGCAGATAATAGAGAAACAGTTTTTAAAACACAAAAACATCAGAATACAACTTATTTTATGGAGGAAAAGAAAAGGGCTGTTGATGAGGCCTTTTTTGATGAATTATGGTATGTCAGAGTCAGTCAGAGTCAGAGATGTGGTACAATTCAATTCAATTCAAAAATACTTTATTAATCCCAGAGGGAAATTAAATGTTGTAGCTCATTTTCCTTGTTTCATAAAAGAGTTGTTCTAGATGTTGATGGTTGTGGGCGGGAAGGATCTCTTGTGATGGTCCGTCTTATAGCAGATCTGAAAAAACTGGCCACAGATGTTGATCCATTTACTTGCACTTGGTTGGCCTCCTGGGCTTCAGGATCACCTGAATGTTGGGCAGAATTCCTCCCAGGGCAACGGCCACTCCTCCCAGCAGCTTGTTGAACTCCTCATCGTGGCGGTCAGCCAGCTGTAGGTGCTGATGGACGATCCTGTCCTTCTGCTGTCATGAGCCGTGTTTCCTGCTAGTTCCAGGATCTCAGTGGTCAGGCACTCAAGCACAGCTGGCAGGTAGATGAAAATGCATCCACAGAACATCCTTTTCAACTCATTTGAAATTTAGGGCTGTAGTTGAGATATTACTTGAGCTTTTGAGATATTAATCAGCTGATGTTGGTTGTAGAAACTGCCTTGTTGCCATGGTTACGCATCATAACAAATGTCCAAAACTAAAAGTTTCTGTAAAAATCCTTCCAGCTGCACAGCATCCGATACCAGAGGAAACAATCATCCAAAAAATGTGATTTACATCTAGAAAAAGAGGAATTAAAGTTTCCAAAAGCAAAATCTCAGAATGAAAGTAACCGAGCTGCTCCAACATGCAGCCACCTTGAGCGGCGCAATTCTAGAACCATGTGGTGGAGAGAAATTATGTACACAGGGTTGAGTTGAGAGTTTAATAAAATGTTGTTTTTCTGACTATTTAACCTGTGATATAAAGAGTTTTTGGTGCATGTTGTTGTGAGTCACCCAGAGGTCTGAGGAGGAGGCTTGGCCCGCCTCCTCCCGCACACTATCTTGAGGTTTCTCACCCTAGCTTCTCACGCTCTCGCGCTATCTCGAGGGTTTTCACAGACTTTAAGTCCAGGTGGGCATGTTTTGTTTACTGGGAGATGTTCCCATGTAATGCAGAGAGTATTAAAGTGTAACACTCAGAATAAGAGTTAGAGTCTGCTGTGGATCCTTATCCGATGCCCAGCAATTGATGTTACCTTTTTACTCGGATTGAAACGGCTCCCCAGTCGGTGTCACGGTGAGGGGCTTTTAAATCAATGTTTGATTTGTACTGAATGTACTTGTGCTTTGCTTCGCTGTATCTGTGGCAGTTTAATAAATGACACTTAATATTCTAGCAGAAACAGCCTGTGAGTGTTTATTCATTGCTCCGATCATTCCTCGAACCTGTACTTTGTTTAAGATAATTTCATAAAACATTTTCTGGCGCCACAAACAGGATATCGGAGGGGAGACTGAGCAATGTTTAAAACGAAAAAGGAAAAAGAGATTAAGAAAAAGTTGTACCGGGATGGGAAGAAGCCCCATTCCAGTTGTTAGCATTGTGTTTGAGAGGTGGGGTGTGTGTGTGTGTGTGGGGGGGGCACCCCGAGCCTGGGAACGATTCTCTGAAAGCAGATAGTCCGAGTGATGTTTTGATCGTTTTGCGGGCAATAGAGGTCAGAAAGACAGGGCTACAGTGTCGCATGTGAGTGTGTGCGACTGCTTGGAAAATACTGCATGGGGAGAATCAGGCAGAAAATAACACAAGCATTGAATCAGAAGCAGGTGCTCGAGGAGGCGCTAGCTGAGAATTTGTTGAATGACTGATGTGGCTTTTGTTGCTCATTTGGGAACTGGATGGGATCCGTCGAGTTGGGACGGTAACATCTGGGGAGACAAGGAGGTTGCTTACGTGTCTAAAATATATAAACAACAGATTGCACAACCCACAGATGCTTGGGTAGCTAGGCTGTTGGATAAAGGTGGAGGTCAAGTAGGAGTGAATTCAGCGTATCAACAGGGAGTCAGAGCTTTGCAAGACTCGAGACCTTTGTTTGAAGTTTATGCAGAGGCAGTCCGACAGATGTTTCCTGGAGCATCGGATTGGCCTGATTTACAGGGGCATTGGGTGACCCTAGGGGGATGCGAGCAGAGATTGGTTCGATTGTGTCTAAGGAATGCGCGGGCTGTGCGTTTGGTAGTAGATTATCAAGTGCATGTTGTTCCAATGACTGATGTTCGAAGCCGAGTGTTGAAAACTGGGTGCACTCAGAGATTGGAACACAGAAACACAGAGCTGAAAACCGTAAAAAAAACATTTAGTCAATCGTCGTGGGCCAAGAAGGGACGGCCGGAATAACATGCAGGGACCTACTCGTTCTGCTTTCTAGAGGGCATTAAGGGTGCATTCACACCAGCCCTGTTTAGTCCGCTTTAATCGAACTCTAGCTCGTTTTCCTAGAAAGTCCAGTTCATTTAGGGAGGTGTGAACGCACCATCAAACTCTGCCGCGGAACAAAAAGGCGAACTCTGGCCCGGGCTAAAACCTAGATCTCGGTCCGGTAGAAGCAAACTCCAACACGGTTCGAGTGCAGTGTGAATGTAAACAGACCGAGCCCCGCTCCGCAAGAGAAACAAACACGCATTTCTCTGACCTTATATGGAGCCGTCAGCTGCCTTGTGTGGAAAAACAACATTCTCCATGGTCTTCTGTCTCATCTTCTGTTCATGCCAAGTCCATTTTTGAAAAATGACAAAATATAACTCCTAAATCTGCTAAAACTTGATGCCACTTCGTTTTTATTTTTATTTACAGAAGAAGAAGACATGTCTTCAGAGGTTTTGTGTCGTTTCTTTCAGTAGTTCGTAGTGCAGCGCCCCCTCAGGCGAGCGGGGGAATAGGTTGGTTCAACAGGTTGACTTGACTGCACAGTGCAGTGTGAATGCAAACTCACCAGCTCAAATGTAAACAAAAGGTCATGAATATTGGTCCCGAACCGAACCGAGTCTACCGGACTATCTGGTGTGAAAACGACCTAATACAGGCAGGAGTGCCTCCAGCTGAGATGGATGGTGTGTCAGTAGAAGAGCTGAGGGCTAGATGCCATTATTTGGATTAAAAGGGACAAAAGTAGAAGGTCCAGATGTTGACATCAACCTTCTGAAAGCAGATATTGTCAACATTGAACATCAAAGGTCCAAAATTAGAGAGCCCAGATTTTGACGTTAAATTAAAAGGCCCCAAACTTGAAGGTGATATTGATGTTAAAATGCCAAAGGTCAAAGGAGAAATTAAAACACCTGATGTTGACATTAAAGGCCCAAACATTGGCATTGAGGGCCACAAAGGATGAATTAAAATGCCTAAAGCCAAGATGATTGAAGGGAAAAAGGGTGGATTTGAAATGTTTAAAATAAAAATGTCATCAGAGCACGTAAAGTGGATGTGTTAAGCTGGTTGCTTTGAAGGAAGTGCATCATATGTTGTTTGTAAATAGTTCATCTGCAGCTGAAGTTTGGCGGCATCTAAAACAACTCGAAGTATCTAAAAATATCTGAGATGAAAAAATTCACCATCTTGTTTTGCAGTTGTTTCATATTTAAAGTAAAAGTTCAGCTCTTTTCAAGAGGGGTTCTGTGGAAAAAGTTATGAACAAGTAATATCTTACTTGCTGCACATAGGCTTTAGAACAACCTCAGTTTGGAGAAACTGATGAGCTAAATAGTCTGAGTGGGGCCAAGACCAGAAGAAGGATTTCTTTTCTAATAAATAAAAGTTAATTGCCGACACTTTTGCATGAAGTGGTTATGTATGAAGAATTGTTTGATTAGTTGTAGAACAAAACGGATGACATAAAAACTGCAATACAGCAATGTGAAGCATGTCAGCATCAGAAAAGGGGGTCACCACAGCATGTGCAGGGACAAATACACAGAGGAAAGGGACCAGATCAGATCTGGCAGATGGATTTCATTGGCCCTTTGCCATGTCACAGGGGTGTAGGTGTGTTGGTGACTCATCCTTGTAAATATGCAAATCAGACATCTACTTAAAAATATCTTAGTATGACGGAATCATTTTATGGGGTTCCCCTTCAGATACTAACAGATAATGGGACCCATTTTACTGGAAAACAGGTGAAAGACTGGTCAGCTGGAAAACATGTTGAATGGATTTATCACATTCCTTATCATCCATAAGCTGCTGGGCTGATTGAGAGAATGAATGGACTGTTAAAAGAAATGCTGAGAAAATTAAATGACAAACATGATTTGACTAACTGGAAAGTAAATTTGTTGCAGGCTGTGTCTCAATTGAATAACAGACCCATTGCACCAGGCACCACTCCTCTAAATCGAATGATCACTGTATATAATACTCCAGAAAAAAGAACCAATCAGTATGTGGAAAACTGATGACAGAGCAGAGCTGCCTGTCAGAGCAACTCCTGGATCTGCTGGACTAGATCTGAGGACTCTAGAGCCAGTGACATTGATTTCAGGTCAAATTCAAGTTATAAAAATTGTTCTGGGTCTGCAATGTCCTAAAGGCAAGGGAAGAAAAATGGGTGAATGTACCTGTAAACAAATGTTACCTGAGAGAAAACTAATGATCTTTTCTTTATCTTTAAGCAGTTTTTTTTGTTTCTACAGCTTGATGTTTCCTTGGTCTTTGCTGACTGGACAATCGGGGCCGCCCAGGAGCCAACATGGGAGAAGCTGGTGCCAGGTGCCTTTCAGATGGGAGTGCAAGCTGTTGGGGCATCAGGTTCATTGTCGTGGGTGCCATGGTGTTCCTGGTCGACCTCTCCTCAGACAAAGTAACTTCACATGTTTGAAACACAAAAAGCTGTCTGATAGGGCACAACTGACTGTCCTATGTACAAGTGTGGGACATGCTACAACAGGAAAACCATCCCAGTGATACCTAAGGGATGTCAGATTAGAATGTATGTGGAAACCCCACTGTGTAACATGTATAAGAAAGGTACATATAAACCAAAAAAAAAAATGGAACAAAGTTAGACTTTACTGCCAATTAAACAAAGGAGAAGGAAACATGCTTCGTTGGCAGTTACTCAAATTGGAGTCTGGATGCCCTCAGTAGTCATGACTCAAGAAGAAACGGCCAAAATACTGCTAAAATAAATAAACTGGCAGTTGAAGATGTGGGGTAACACTGAAGAAGTACTCCAAAACATAACCCAGGTGCTGAACTGGACCACGTGTACCCTGCAAACCACACATGCAGAGCTGCAGAAGGAGCGTTTCCAAAGGGTGGTGACCACATCCAATCACCACGAGTGGAGGAAGCTGTGGAACATTTCTAGTACATATTGGGTAGTTATAAAACCTGAATTGACAAAGTGTACTGAATATATGTGTGAAGGTTATTAGATTCAGTATCTTGTAAGTGACATATCTACAGTATGCAGGTATCATGTGTTACCTGTAATAACTGTACAAGGATATTGGTTTTTGAAAATACAAGGTGAATGGTTTGAGCCACAGACAAATCTCACCTATGACGCGCAACTATGGGGGACGGCTGATAAAGGCGTGGTTTGTATGCTGCAAACAGGTCATGTTAACCCATGTTTAACCAAAGACGAGGTATTGTGTGATTGGACTTATGAACCAGCTAGAGACATGCTGTGGCAAATCGGCCCACACACTTTGTGCTTAGCAACAATAAAGTAAAGTAAATAATGAGTCATCCTCAATTACCTAAGAAACCTTTTTCTGGATGTGTGTATGGTGTGTACTTGTGGAGTTGGAATAACCAGACTTATCAATTAACCAATTACAGTTCATCCACTCGCCTAACAGAGGTACAGTGGCAAACTTTGCACGTGCCCTGGCGAGTCTCCCTGGACCGTTTCAAATGCGCATTGAATGAGTCCACGGAGCTAAAACATCTGATTTAGTCTCATAAGTCTAACGTGTCCGATTTGACGGTGTCCACTTTCATCACACAAGGAAAAGTATTACATGCGGCTAAACTAATAGAGCAAGCGTCGGCTCACCATTGGTGGGATATATTCACAGGAATGTCATCTACGGCGCAAATATATGCAGTATCTCCTTTGCTCGTTTTGATATTATGTATTACCATATTAACATTATGTAACCTGGGCACTTGTTTCTATATTAGAAGAGTGAAAAGAAGAATAACTAGTTTGATTTATAACATTGCTTTATAATGAAAATAGCAATTGAAATCAGAGATCATTGGTTTGGCGGAGAACGAACCGTCATCGAAGTTGACTCCATGGTCCACCCTGACACGTTAATAATTGATTATTGGGTAAGTGGTGATAGAATTTACCGTCATTTTGAACACAATGGCTCTCGCCTTGATTTCTTACATTTAGTGATAGAAACTATGGAACAATGGACAAATGTTTTTGATCGACTGCCTTATAAAGTCAGGAGGGAAAATCTTCAAAATTAGTCAGAAAACCAAAGGGGGGAATGAATAAAGAATTCAATAAAATGTTGTTTTTCTGACTATTTAACTTGTGATATGAAGTGTTTTTGGTAAGGGCAAAATTAGTCAGAAAACCAAAGGGTGGAATGAGTTGAGAGTTTAATAAAAATGTTGTTTTTCTGACTATTTAACCTGTGATATAAAGAGTTTTTGGTGCATGTTGTTGTGAGTCACCCAGAGGTCTGAGGAGGAGGCTTGGCCCGCCTCCTCCCGCATGCTATCTTGAGGTTTCTCAGCCTAGCTTCGCACGCTCTCGCGCTATCTAGAGGTTTTTAAGCTTCTCACGCTATCTCGAGGGTTTTCACAGACTTTAAGTCCAGGTGGGCATATTTTGTTTACTGGGAGATGTTCCCACGTAATGCAGAGAGTATTAAAGTGTAACACTCAGAATAAGAGTTAGAGTCTGCTGTGGATCCTGATCCGATGCACAGCTATTGATGTTACCTTTCTACTCGGACTGAAACGGCTCCCCAGTCAGTGTCACGGTGAGGGGCTTTTACATCAATGTTTGATTTGTACTGAATGTACTTGTGCTTTGCTTCGCTGTATCTGTGGCAGTTAAATAAATGACACTTATTATTCTAACAGAAACAGCCTGCGAGTGTTTATTCATTGCTCCAATCATTCCCCGAACCTGTACTTTGTTTAGGATAATTTCATAAAACAAGGGTCCAAGTTAAATCCAACAATAAAATGTATTAGAAAAACAGTATTAACAGCTAAGATATGAACTAAGAAAAACATCAACTAAACACAAACCGGACTCAAAAAAATATTGGGACACTAAACAAATTGTGAATAAAAACTGACTGCAATGATGTGGAGGTGCCAACATCTAATATTTTATTCAGAATAGAACACAAATCACAGATCAAAAGTTTAAACTGAGAGAATGTATCATTATAAGGGAAAAATTAGTTGTTTCTAAATTTCATGGTGTCAACAAATCCCAAAAAAGTTGGGACAAGTCCATTTTTACCACTGTGTGCCATCCCCCCTTCTTCTTACAACACTCAGGAGACCAGTTTTGTAAGGTTTCCACTTGTAGTGAACCTGATCTGACCTCGAATCTTGATCAGATGAACAGTGACTGTTATTTCATTGATCTGCATCCAGAAATACAGTTTGAGCCATCTGGTGACTTTCTTTCTTGAATTAATCAAGCAGAAAAGACAATTCTCTATGATCATTACTATTTTACAAATGTTTGATAATCAAGTTGTGTTAGTTCACTCAATGTTTACAGGTTGAAGAGAACTACTCATTTTTATTTTACATAAACAGTAAGTAATGATTTTTATTCCTCATTCAAAGAAGAAATCAGGTTAATATGCATTTCTTGATTTTTCTGTCTGCAATGTAAGTATGTTAAAAGTCAGGTTTTGGTCAACTAAAATGTTTACCGAGAAAAATGTCATGTTTAAACTTTTTCAGAAGATAATAAGAGTGAGACTCCACGAAGTCTGAAGTCCTACAATAATCTTTCTGTTTGTCACTAAAACAATCCTTGACTTTTAATAACATCTTACATCACAAACCACACCTCTATTCCTGGTCCATCGACCAATCAAAAAGCTCTCAAATGACCCGGAAGTCGACCCATTTAAAATGTGGCAACTTCCCAGTTCATGCAGTTGCTAGAGGCTGAGACGCTGAGTTGCTGGAGTTTGGTGGTTGCTGTGTTGCTGCACTCAGAAATGAGTTCAACTAGAGAGTGCACAGAGTGATGGAGTCAGAGTTCTTGGGTGCAAACGCGTTCAGGATGATCCAGAGACGTTTTGGGATTATAACTTCTGTTTGAACAACCTCGTACGACTCTCTAAGGGTTTGGCAGTTCTCACGGAGACGCTGAAAGAGTCAGAAAGGAACCTACGCCGACGCTGATTTCATCGTCAACCAGGTAGAAGGTTCTATTTTCGACTAAGTGTACCGGAGGCCAGCTGAGATCTGATGGAGCGTGCACGTTTTCTGGTCAAACAGATTAATTCCCTCACAAATCTCTCTGTAAGATAAATCTCCATTTCCATCTTAAACTCTGCTTTCTCTTAAAATCAGTACAGATATTTAGAAATATCTGAAGCTAAGTCCTCAATCACCGCCGCGTGATTGAAGTTCATTATTTGTGAAACTTGTCTGTTATTATTTTCATATTTTGCCAAATTAATGTAAATGTTTGATGTTAAACTTT
>NW_023619060.1:0-15156 GCF_014905685.2 Nematolebias whitei
GAACCTTTACCTTTCTGAAGATAGTTTCAGCGTTGGTGTAGAGCTCTCCTTTCAACTCTTTCAGCGTCTCCGTGAGAACAGCTAATCCTCGAGAGTCGTGTGGAGGTCATCCAAAACAGACTTTCATAATTTCCAGAATCTTCTCTGGTTCAGCTTGCTTCTCTTTCAGCAGCATCCTGAATTCCAGCCTTCATGAACTCTGGAACTGCAAACTCTCTGTTCAGCTTAGTGGCAGCTGTATTGAGCATGCTGCATTCCAGCATTCTGCATTCTGGAACTCCAAACTCCCTGATTGAACTAGGAAGTGCCAACATTTAAAGGGCTCTACTTCCGGTGCATTTGGGAGTTTCTGATTGGTCGATGGACCAAAACAGAGGTGTGTTTTGCGATATAAGGTGTTATGAAAAGTCAAGGAAAAAGATTAAGATTGTTTAAGAACAGACAGAAAGATATTATGAAGGAACCAGACTTCGTGGAGTCACCTCTTCCAGTATCTTGCTGTAAAAGTTAAACATGACATTTCTTTTCAGTAAACTTTCAGTTGACCGAAACTTGAACTTCGACACACTTACAACTTCGCTCATTGAAGACAGAAAATCAAGAAATGCATATTAACCTGATTTCTTCTTTGAATGAGGATTAAGAATCATTATTACTGTTTCACAGTTGATTTAAATGATTAGTTCACTTCAACATTTAAAAATGGTTTGAACTAAAACACAATTTGATTATCAAACATTTGTAAAATAGTAATGATAATAGAGAATAGTCTTTTTTTACTTGATTGATTCAAGAAAGAAAGTCTCAGGATGGGTCAACCTGTATTTCTGGATGCAAATCAATGAAATGACAAGTTAGGTCAAGGTTTTGACCTTCGGTCTAGTTCACTAATCAGCGGCCATCAGCAAGGCAGGCTGCAGTCAGTGGGACCCTTACAATTAGACTTAGATCATACAAGTTAAATGTCTATTAACGAAGTAAGTGTGCATTTTACTCTTCTGTCTGAAATGAGGAGTGGACCTGATGTTGGTCAAATGTCAGAGCATAAGTTATGAGAACGAAGTGCCTTGTTTTTAAAACTCTGACAGTAAATAAGGAACTGGCACCTGCAAAGTCTGACATTTCTTCAAAATATTTTCCTGTCTGTACTAACCGGTCTTAAAACATTTCTGCTGTCTGTGACTTTTAATAACCCTCTGACATCACTAAAACTACTCCCCTGCTGGTTGTTTCAACCAGTCAGGAAGTACCAAGTGACAGGAAGTGGATACCCTTTAAAAGTCAACACTTCTTGGAACTATTCAGTCTTCCCAGTCTTCCCAGTCTTCCTAGAACTTTCAGCCTTACTGGAAGATGAGACTCAGTCTGATGGCGAGTCGTACAGGAACTTTCAGTTCTTACTGAAAGTCAGCTTTGTAGTATGGAATTAGACCATGTGCCAAGGGTCCGTCCATTCCAGCGAAGTCCCAGCTGCCTCGCTGTGACTCACCCCGAGCATTAAATGCTCTCAACTTCTAAGGAATCTTATTCTGTTGAACGGAGTACATGGAACTACTTCGGAAGATTCTCAGCCACCCTGCCCGGAGACGCTGAAAAGGTAGCGTGCCAATGGACCTCTGTTCCGGAGTTGATGTATCCTCTGCTCAGGTAACAAGTAGTTCACGCCCTGAGTGTACCGGAGGGCTGAGCTGGGGTCGGAGGAAGGGTACCATTTTCTGGTCCTTACATCTTCCTTCATCCATCTAAACCTCCTCTTTAAATCTTTAAACTTCTTTACCCCTTCTCTTTAAACTTCTATTCACCAGTAAATCAAGTTAAGGGCCTTCAGAAATGAATCATTCTCCATCAGTAGTCTTCTGTTGTCTTGTTATTTGAACTTGCCAAGTTTATTAATCAGAAACAGATCAGCCAATCAATGTGTACATGTTTTGATGTTAAATTTTGATTCTGTTAAATAAATGACCGCATTTATTCTGATGGGTGAAAGATAAATTACGTCTCATGTCACTAATTATACACTCCACTCTCAAGTTATCTGGGTCACATGGCAGAAATTTAACACGAAAAAGAAAGAATCCGTTGTTAATTAAACAATTAATATTCTTTGTGCTTGAACTAGCTTTAAGAATAATTAATTAGTAGTGAAGCTAACAGCTAGCTCACTACACATTATTACATTGATTCTTGATTTCCTACTAATGAACTTTATGACTATGTGTAATGGTCCCACTGCCTGCAGCCTGCCTTGCTGATGGCCGCTGATTACCAACACCTGGCGGCCATCAGCCTGATGAGCCTCTCCATCTACTTAAGGCTGCAGTCCGGTGTGACTCAACGCTGGAGCATATCATATCACCTCTTATGGTATAGTACTGTTGTGAGGCAAATGTCTTGGTGAAAAGAATTTGTTCACCTTTGCTCTTTTTTCCAGTTTCCTGGTTCCTCGTGCTTTTTGGATTCCCTCGTGACCTGACCTGGATCCCTCGGCCTGTCAGGTATCCCTCGTGCCTCTTTGCCTCCAGTTGCCAGCCTTCCTCGTTTCCCTTTGGACCCTTGTTGGATTTCCCTCTGCTGCTCGCTCTCCTTGGACTGAAGGACCAGCTCACCTCCTCGGGTTTTGGACTGTAAGGACAAACGCTCATTAAACAAACCACTCTGGCCTTCCCCGTTGGACAACTATTAACCTGTCGTCCCTATTTCCAGGAGCCTCTGTGAAGCAGCTTGTGGACACTTTAAATTCAATGTACATAATAAACACTGTTCTTTTGTATTTCCCCTGTGTCTGCCTCGTTCTGGGTCTCATATCATCTGGGTTCCCCGCACACTCCTAACACTATGGATGGCTTGGCTTTATCAGATTCTCTGGGCAGGGTGTGACAGATTGAAATGTCCTCATGTTCTATGTCAATGTCTTTGTTTTGTAAAAAATTCACTATTTGCTCCTCCAGAGTCTGTAGTTCTTCCTGTGTTACATCTTCTGTAATGCTAGTACCAGTAACAACTCTTGCATAAGTCCAGTTCCTAACTTCCAGTCCAGTGATCACCAAGTTGTTTATTTTTGTGTATTGTTCCATGTCGTCTACTTTCTGTTCCAGTTCAGCTATTTTCCTGTCTTTATTAGTCATCAGTTCTTTCAAATGTCTCACTTCTTCAAACAGTCCTGTCAGTAATTCACATTTAGCTGATAATTTAGTCAGTTCAGCGCTCAAAATGTTCAAAGATTTTTTAACTTCCTCCATATCTTCTGAATTATTTTCTAACACTTGTCTCCTATCTCTGTGTTTGCCCGGCATTACTCACGATACTTCTGGATTATTGGTCTCAACTCTCCGAAACACAGGATCTAGCCACGAGGTTCACAGGCTTATGTTGTTAGCTGAGGCCTAGCGAGGTCTAGCCGAGGCCTAGCGGCAACAACCCCCAGGTCCCACGCGGTCTCACGATTCACTCGATCCAGCACCTCGCAGGCCCAAACGGTTGCAGACCAGGTCCTGGTTGCAACAGCTCCCAGATCCGACAGCTGTAGTCTAGCTTCCTCGGCTTTAGCGGCTCGCAGGTCCAATCGGCGGCGGACCGGGTCTCTGACGTAAACAGCTCAGCTTCAGTGGCTCGCAGGTCCAAATGGCGGCAGACTGGGTCTCCTCCGTAAACAGCTAGGCTTCAGCGGCTCGGCTTCAGCGGCTCGGCTTCAGCGGCTCGGCTTCAGCGGCTCGACTTCAGCGGCTCGGCTTCAGCGGCTCGGCTTCAGCGGCTCGGCTTCAGTGGCTCGGCTTCAGCGGCTCGCAGGTCCAAACGGCGGCAGACCGGGTCTCCTCCGTAAACAGCTCGGCTTCAGCGGCTCACAGGTCCGAACGGCGGAGGACCGGGTCTCCTCTGGTAGCGAGGTAGCGAGAATACAGTTATAAAAGTTAGTTTTCCATCAGGAGCTCTCCGAGACGCAGCCTACATCATGGGCGCCATCTTGAATCATGTGGTGTTCAAAGTGCATTCAACTTAACTCAGTCTTGATGATTTGTGTCAACAAGAGAACATTGTAGCATTTACAGTTTTATGAGCATTTGGATTTTTATATATAAAAATACACTTGATAGTCAGAATTTGAAGTATATTTACTGTGTATTATGGTCATTTATTCTGTATTTTGACAGATTATGGTGATTCTGGGGTGGTGATGATGGGGCCCTTGAAGATTGTTGCCCAGGGTACAGTGAAGTGTTAATGTGGCCCTGGGCAAGAGGTGGAACATATGGAGAGCTGGTGTAGGAAGAACTACCACCACATCAATGTGAAGAAGATGAAGGAGATGATTGTGGACTTCAGATGGAGCAAACACACCTACCTACCTAAAAAAAAAGAAATCACTGTAACGCCACTTTAATTAGAGTTTTGTAAATTTATCTGTGCTGCTGATTTCTTACATTTAAGCTGCTGTATTCATACCTATCTGCTCAAAACAGACTTATGTTCTGGCTCTTATTTAATATATCGTATTATTTTACATTATTATTGGTTAGTGTATATCTTAGATCCTTTTGTACTGTTTCTTTTTAGACTTTATATTTTTGCTATTTTTGGGTGTAACTGGGACCTCGAGTATACAATTTCGTTCCACCTCGTGCCACATGTGATGCAAATGGCAATTAAAAACCTTGAACCTTGAATCTTATTTGTTTTTTCAGCATCTTATCAATCAATCAACCTTTATTTCTACAGGTAAATCCCATTGAGCCTCGAGGACTCATTTACAAGAGAGACCTGATTTCAACAAAGAATGATGACAACAATGGACAACAGCAACAACAATAAACAGTTATAAAAAAGCATAATACAGTTTTTTTTTTAGTTTTTTTTTTATTAACAAATAGGATGGCTAAAAGGAAAAGGTAACAAAACAAAAAAACAGCTAGGTTCCAAGACAAATGTAGAAAACTAACAACAGGAACATGTCAGCATTGGACCCTGCCAGGTGTCCAACAGATTCTTAAAGACACTTAGAGAGGTCAAGGTCGAGAGCTTCAATTATTGACTTATTGGACTGTGTCTGACTGTATTTTACATTTGATTTGTGTCTCTCATTGTCCCTGATCATCTCTGTGTCCTGTCAAACTTCCTTTCCTCAGTTTAACACCTCATGTACCACATGTGATGTGAATGACAATAAAAACATCTTGACCTTGACCTTGGATGGCTTTTAATGAAATTTTCATGAATTTTTTGATGTGCATCTATAACTGATTAACTTTTGAAAATCAATCCAATCCAACGTGGCCACCACAGCTAGTCAAAATTTGTCATTATGAAAATTTCTCCAACTAACACATCTGTAAGGTTTGATCAGAACAGCTGCATGTCTGTCACCTCTCTCCATGAGATGATCTGTCTGAACCATGACAGGAAACGAGGCAGGTGACAGGCATTCATCTACCGCTGGAATTTAATGGCATCGACAGTAAAGAAGCAGGAAACATGCACGCACACACACACTCACACACACACACACAGAGTGTTGCTGTTGTTTTGATTGGACCTGTGGGAGCCGACACTTAAAGAGCATTTAACTGGACGGATCGATGGAGTTCTGGTTCTGACACTGCTTATTAACAGCAGCTGTAACAAGAGAGAGGACACAGCTAAAGACATGAGTGTCCACCACACAGAAATATTCGGTGAGATGCACGAGGCTCATCTTACAGCTTGGATTTGATTTCCTGCCGTGTGAAAATGAGAGAGCTTTCTTCGGGTTGTGTTTAATTAAGCTGAAGCAACTCCATCTGTCATATGAGGGACAGTCTGGTTTGAGACACGTCAGCAGCTCCAAGTGGTTCATACCGATCTCAGGGGCAAAAACAAAAAGCAGCATATGATTTCAAATAATTATTTAAGGTCTAAACTTACTTAAATGGTTACTTATCTGCTGCTCTTCATGCTGAACTTTTAACCTAAGATAATCTGGTGCTGAGAAATGAAGAAGCTTGAACCTTGTAGGTCAAGTTCTTTTTATTTATGTAGCTCCAAGTCACAACAGAAGTTGTCTCAGGGCTCTGAACAGAAATATTCACATACATAAAAAGACAATTAGCAAAAGTTATCTTTCTAATGGGGTAGTGGGGGCACAGAGGTTAGAGAAGGTGTACCTGAGATCGGAAGGTCGCCGGTACAACTTCCCACACTAGCAACATCAAAATGTGGGTGGGAAAGGTGAAGCACCTACACCTGCCTTCAGCCTCATTTGCCCCACTCTGGGCCCTTGAACAAGGCCCTTAACCCCCACCATCTGCTCCCATGATGGCAGCTCCCTGCTCCACACAAAGGGCTGTGGTAGCTCGTTGGTCTGTGGTTGAATCAGGAAGGACATCCAGAAAAAAAATAATTGCCGAGTCTTCATACGAGTGACCCCTGAAGAAGGCAGCTGAACAAAGAAGAATAAGAAGACGACAAAGTAAAGTTCTCTATCTAAGGAAGCAGCAGATTGTGATGAATCTTCATTTTGTCACAGTCTCCCATCCTGAGCAAGCACAAAGGAGACAGTGGAAAGAAAAAACTCCTTTTATCAGGAAAAATCCTCCAGTAGAACCAGGCTCAGGATGAACGGCCATCTGCTTTGACCAGCTGGTTTGAGAGGACAGGAAGGAGAGACAAACGAACACAGAATGGTAGGTCCAGACATACAAACTGGATTCCAAAAAAGTTGGGACACTAAACAAATTGTGAATAAAAACTGAATGCAATGATGTGGAGATGGCAAATGTCAATATTTTATTCGTAATACAACATAGATGACAGATCAAAAGTTTAATCTGAGTAAATGTAACATTTTAAAGGAAAAATATGTTGATTCAAAATTGCACAGTGTCAACAAATCCCAAAAAAGTTGGGACAAGTAGCAATAAGTGGCTGGAAAAAGGAAATTGATCATATAATGAACAGCTGGAAGACCAATTAACACTAATTAGGTCAATTGACAACATGGTTGGGTATAAAAAGACTGTAGTGGACTAGGCCTCCGACCAAAACCTGCCTCTGAGGACCTTCATGGGACAGGAACTGTTATTTCATTGATTTGAATCCAGAAATACAAATTAGCTCATCCAGAGACTGTCTAATTGTATCCTGAACTAATCAATTGAAAGAACACTCTCTTTTTTATATTATCATTACTATTTTACAATATCTTGATAAACACAAGTGTGTTTAGTTCATACCATTTTTAAATGTTGAAGTGAACCACTCATTTTAAATCAATTGTGAAATAGTATTAATGATTTTTTTTAACCCTCATTTAAATTAAAAATCAAGGTAAATGTGTATTTACAAAGTAATTATGCATTTTGATCTTCTGTCTGAAATGAGAAAGAGTGATGTCGGTCAAAAGTCGGAGACAGTCAAAAACAAGTTGTTAGAACGGGCTGTCGTGTTTTTAAAACTCTCAGACAGTAAATAAGAGAACTGACACCTGCAGTGTTTCTCACTTCGCCAAAACATTTCTCTGTCTGTTCCTAAACATTTCTGCTGTTTTCTTGACTTGTAAAAACCCTTTGACGTCACTAGAACCACACCCCTGTTGGTTGCTTCAACCAATCAGGACTTACTAAAAGTGACAGGAAGCAGAACTCTTTAAAAGTCAACACTTCCTAGAACTATTAGTTCTTCTGAGTCTTCGGAGTCTTCTGTGGTTCTGGGAGAGTTCTAGCTGTTCTGGAATTCTGGAGTTTTTCCACTGCTGAGTGGAACTTCAGACTCAGTTTTCCAGTCTGATGGAGTCATCCATCTCCACTGGAGGCACGGCGCCTCGCTGTGACTATCACCAGGTGAATGCCCTACAACTTCTGAGGAAGTTTGTTCTGTTGAACGGAGTATCTCACGACTTCTGCCGAGTCGCAGCCGCCCTGAGGAAACGCTGAAAGGTAGCATGCCAGGGACCTCTTGACCGTAGCGGACCCATCCTCTGCCAAGGTAAAGAGTCGTCACGAGCTTCACTACAAGTGTACTGCAGGCGCTGCGTTTGAAAGGAGCGGTGTTGTTCTGGTCTACAAACATGCATCTTCCTTCAATGTCTTCCTTTAAACTCCTCCATAATTTCCCATCTTTAAAACTCTTCTATCTTGCTATTAATTAACCTAGAAGCATTCAGAAATGTATGTCGTTTTTATTAAGTAAAACGTGCCGAGTTTTATTAATCAGAACCAGACCAGTCTAATCAAGTGTACAATGTTTTGATGTTAAATTTTGATTCTGTTAATAAATGACCACATTTTTTTTTATGGGTCAAAGAAAATTAACATCTCATGTCACTGATTAAACCATCTACACACAGTCCCTCTGTCACATATAATGTAATTAGCTCGAAAAAGAGAGAACCCATTATTTAAATATGACTGTAGTGAATCTCTGAAACTAACCTAGTCCGTAGGACGCTACATCTGGTGGCCCGTACGGGGCCACCAGATGTAGAGTGACAGTGTCAGTGTCTCTCAGAAGCCAAGATGGTAAGAGGATCACCAATTCCACCATTGTTGCGCAGAAAGATAGTGCAACAATACCAGAATGGTGTTACCCAGCGTAAAATAGCAAAGACTTTTAAGTTATCATCATCAACCGTGCATAACATCATCAAAAGATTCAGAGAATTTGGAACAATCGCTGTGCGTAAGGGTCAAGGCCGTAAAACTCTACTGGATGCTCGTGATCTCCGGGCCCTTAAACGTCACTGTACTTTAAACAGGAATGCCACTGTCGAGGAAATAACAGAATGGGCTCAGGAATATTTCCAGAAAGCATTGTTAGTGAACACAATCCACCGTGCCAACCGCCATTGCCAGCTGAAACTCTACAGTGCAAAGAGGAAGCCATTTCTAAGCAAGCTCCACAAGTTCAGATGTTTGCACTGGGCCAGGGGTCATTTAAAATGGAGTGTGGCAAAATGGAAGACTGTTCTGTGGTCAGATGAGTCACGATTTGAAGTTCTTTATGGAACACTGGGACGCCATGTCATCCGGACCAGAGAGGACAAGTGTAGATGAACATATGCTGTCTATATTCATAAATTAAACTGATTCTTTCATTTTTCTGGACTGTATAATGAAATGCATTGAATTTAATAAAATGTGGACGGAAACGTGTTTATCTTTGACTCACCAACGACAGTGGGTCATTTATTTAAAAACGATTTAAACACATCACACATTTACATTAATTTGGCAAAATGATTTCAACAACAACATGGCTAATTTAGGCTAGTTTTACAAGGAGGAAACAATACGGCGATTGTTTCCCTTTGCTTCCAGCTGTACAATTTGATTAACCATACGGCGATGGTTGAACAACTTCACAACAGACATTTTTAAAAATACCTGGAATGATTTCTAGCAAAAAGAAGAATTTTAGTGTTTAATATATTTATTAATTTTCCACATAGAAACAAATAAAAACAACATACATACAAGGAAAAAAAAACAAAAGAAAAAACAACAAAGAACCCCTCCCCCCTCCCAGCACCCCTCCCCCCAGTAAATACTGTCCCCTACAAGGTATGTCACAAAAACAATTAAAACAGTTCAAACATCATTATCAAGATTTATGGGTCTACGTTCAGCCAAAATCCTAAAAGCGTGTTATTCCTGGACCTGTGTCGAGGGTTCATTGAAAAAAGTAATAAAAGATTTCCAAGTTTTATAAAATCTATTTTCAGAGCCCTTCATCACACACCTGATTTTCTCTAGTTTTAGATTAATTAATACCTCCTTTATCCAGCTTGACACTGTGGGTGGAGCAGCATCCTTCCACCTAAGAAGAATTAAACGACGCGCCAGAAGAGTTGAAAAAGCGATTACCTTCCCTCCTCCCGTAGGTAAACTTAATCCTTCAGGAGTAATCCCAAATATCAGCATAAATGGGTTCGGGGTAATATGGACTGCTAAAACAGCTGAGAGTGCTTCACAGATACCAGCCCAGTATATCTGTATCTTGGGGCAACTCCAAAACATATGCACTAATGTGGCTTCCTCCGACCTACATCTGTCACATATAGGGTCAATTTGAGGGTAAATTTTAGCCAGTTTAGATTTATCCAAATGTGCCCGGTGTACCACTTTGAACTGAATAAGAGAGTGCCTCGCACACATTGAAGATGAGTGAATTTTCCTCAAAACATCAGCCCAAACTGCTTCACTCATTGTAAGTTGAAGGTCCTGCTCCCAGGATTGTTTAATTATGACAGAGGATTGGGAATCTAAATGAGAGATCATCTTTATCAAAGAAGTAACTGCTTTAGTTTTTGTTGGATCAAAAGACATCAGCTCATCGATTACATTATCAAGAGGTTTGTCAGGAAATTTTGGAGTGGATGAGGCAATAAAATGCCTAATCTGTAAATATCTGAAAAAGTGCGAGGTTGGCAAATCATATTTATTAGACAGTTGCAGAAAAGAGGCAAACTTGTTTTCAACAAAAAGATCTTTAAAATTTTTTAAACCTTTACTTCGCCACCCACTAAAAGTAGCATCCTGCAGTGAAGGAGGAAAAAAATTATTAGACGCAATTGGACTAGAAAAACTTAACTGATGAAGGCCAAAATGTTTCCTAAATTGTGAGTAAATTTTGAGGGAGTTATAGACTACACGGTTAGAAGAAATACGATTTAGAGGTAAGGGTAAGGATCCGCCGATCAAAGTTGGCAGAGATAAAGGGGAGCAGAGGGACTTTTCCATCTCCACCCAAATGGGACCCCCATCTTTGGAACTATAATACACCCAAAAGGACATACAATACAAATTACTTGCCCAATAGTAGTGTCGAATATTAGGAAGAGCCAGACCCCCATCTTGCTTTGACTTTTGCAGGTGGGCTTTTTTTAGACGAGGCTTTTTACCATTCCAAATATAAGTCAAAATGGCTGAATCTAGCTTTTTAAAATAAGCCCCCGGAATGAAAACAGGGAGACACTGAAAGAGGTAAATAAATTTAGGGAGTACTGACATCTTGATTGTATTTACCTTGCCTATTAGAGAGAGGGGGAGGGCCGCCCACTTAGTTAAATCCTGCTGGACATCAATAAGCAATTTATCAAAGTTATTTTTGTAAAGATCTTCAAATGTCTTTGTTATCGTAATGCCCAGATAAACAAAACTATGAGTAGCTATCTCAAAAGGTGTATTATTTGTGATATAGTCTAGGGATTTGGAATTCAAAGACATAAGTTTGCTCTTATGCATGTTTACTTTATACCCAGAAATTTCTCCAAACTGAGAGAGGAGTGTCGATATGTGAGGGATAGTCAGTTCTGGCTCAGACACATACAACAAAAGGTCGTCAGCATAAAGAGAAAGTTTATGCTCCACCCTACCCCTGGTAATACCCTTAATATTGCTCTGTGTCCTTATAGCCAGAGCCAACGGCTCAATGGCCAAAACAAAAAGTAAAGGACTAAGTGGGCAGCCCTGCCGGGTCCCGCGGAACAAGCTAAATGGTTTAGAATAGAAGTTATTTGTCAAAATCATGGCTGATGGCGAGAAATACAATAGCTTAACCCACGATATAAATGTCCTGCCAAAACCAAATCTCTCCAAAGTTTCAAACATATAGGTCCATTCCACTCTATCAAAAGCCTTTTCTGCATCCAGGGAGAGAAGGCATTCAGAGTCATTTTGACTAGGGGTATGCATGATATTCAATAAACGACGTATATTATAAAAAGAGCGTCTGTTTTTGACAAATCCTGTCTGGTCTGGAGATATGACACTCGGTAAAATTCGCTCCAAGCGGCAGGCTAACACTTTTGCCAATATTTTGTAATCACTATTCAGTAATGATATCGGCCTGTAAGATGAACATTCTGTGGGGTTTTTATCTTTTTTAAGCAATAGTGTTATACAGGCTTGATTCAAGGTAGAAGGAAGGGATCCTCTACCAAAGGAGTGTCTAAACATATTTGCCAAAATTGGAGCCAGTTGTTTAGAAAATGCTGCATAGAACTCATTTGGCAGGCCATCTGGACCAGGTGATTTTTTGGGTTGTAATAATTTGATTGCCTCTACAATCTCCTGCTCTGAAATAGGTGAATCCAGAGAGGATACCTGATCAGGGCTTAGGTTGGGGATAGGCAAGTGTCCAAAAAAGTTCTGCAAAAGATTAGTATTACAGCTATTATCAGAGCTATATAATTTATTATAATAACATTGAAAGGCCTTATTTATTCCTTGCTGGTCTGTGATAATGCTGCCATCCTGAGCTGTTATCCCACCAATTGTCATTTTGGCTCTTGCTCCCCTAAGTTGTCTTGCCAGAACCTCCCCAGCTTTATCACTATGTTCATATGAATAACTTCTATTTTTCAGCAGTAAATATTCTATTGGTTGAGATGTAATTAAATTATGTTCTGCACGGAGCCTACAGCGTTCTTTATACAACTGTTGGGATGGAGCTTGTGCATTTCTGCTGTCCAGGTCTGCGATTTGACTCTCGAGTTCGATTTGCTTGGACATAGAGTCCCTTTTCTTCTTAGCCACAAAGGATATTATCTGACCTCTTATATATGCCTTGAAGGCTTCCCAGACAGTAGAAATTGAAACATCTGGGGTCATATTAATTTCTAAAAAAAGGGAGATCTGGTTCGACATAAATTTAACAAAGTTCTCATCAGACAACAGGAGGGAGTTGAACCGCCAGTACTTTCTTTGGGCCCCTACTTCAGGTATCCTAAATTCAATTGAGAGAGGAGCATGGTCAGACACCACTATGGGTTGATATTCACAGTTCTGCATGTATGATGTTAGTTTATTATCAATAAAGAAATAATCAATCCTGCTGTAGCTCCCATGGGCATGGGAAAAAAAAGAGTATTGTCTGTCCTGAGGGTGCAAAAGACGCCAAAGATCTGATATACCATAATCTGAAAGAAAGGACTTTATATACGTTACCGATTTGGATACAATATAGCCCGGCTTAACCGAGGACCTGTCCAGCACAGGGTCAAGACATAAGTTGAAATCCCCTCCCATAATCAGCGGATGAGTATCTAAATTCGGGAGCAGCCTAAAGAGACGAGAAAAAAATTGAGGATCATCAAAATTTGGAGCATAAACATTAGCTAATGTCACATTCACATTATAAAGTTTTCCAGTTACAATAATATATCTTCCATTAGGATCAGCAACCACCACTGCAGGTGTAAATGATATGTTTTTATTAATAAGTATTGCAACTCCTCTGGCTTTACCCTGAAAAGTTGAATGAAAAAGCTGCCCCACCCACCCACACTTTAAACGAATACTATCTCGGTTATTGAGATGAGTTTCTTGAAGGAACATAATTCCTGCACCTAAATTTTTCATATGTGTGAGGGCCTTTTTCCTTTTAATGGGATGATTCAGACCCTTAACATTCCAGGTAATCATTTTAAAGTTGCCTGCCATATTACTCATAATAAAAAAGAAAAAACAGAACAGAGAATGTCAAGGTATCAGGCAAATAAAGAAATACATCCTGGCTGAGCGAAAAGAAAAACATCATTTTAACAGTGACAGTAAGCCCCCCACTTCCCACCCCACCCCTTCCCAATAACCCCCTGGTGAAAATAGCTGCTAGAACAAACAGCACACCTAACTTCTCTAAATGTAACACCTCTATGCTACTACTACCTAAATAAATCTTCTCCCCCTCCTCGCCTTACAGGTAATATTAAACACAAATAAAACCACCAAGCCAAAGTAAAGTCTTGTCATTAATAAAAAAAATAGAAAAATGAAAAAAATTGGGCAAACACCGAACAGCCCATAACAAAAATAATGTCTATTACTTACTGAGGTGAAAATAGACCAGCTGCAACAACCTCAATAATTAAACGTTTATACATTATCTGAATCCGTTCTGTAGCTCTGCACCTCCAGAGCCATCAGTCAGGCAGAACTGTTAAAAGTTTGGATGAACTTTTCAGCATCAGACACGGAGCCAAATGTTGTACGGGTACCGTCTGTGTTAGTAATCCGAAGTCTTGCTGGGAACATCAGCGCTGGTTTTAGACCCAGTTTATACAAGGATGACATCACCGACCTGTATTCTTTCCTTTGTTTGGCCACATCTGGAGAGTAGTCATCATACATCCTGAATGAGTTGTTTTCATACTCCAAGTTCCTTCTTTTCCGGGCTTCACGAATCGCCAGCTCCTTGTGTTGATATCGGTGGAAGCAAATTATGACAGGCCGAGGCCTGCCTTTAGGGCCCGGTTTGGGTATCAGGCTGCGATGGGCCCGGTCCAGCTCCGGCGCCGAGGGGAAGATATCATGTCCGAAAACATTCCACAGTAACTGGGAAAAGAACTTGCTTGGTTGTGGTCCTTCGATGTCCTCGGGCAGGCCAATAAGACGAACGTTACTCCTCCTGCTTCTCCCCTCCAGCTCAGTTAGCTTAGCCTTGAGTTGACCATTATCGGACCTGAGCCCCTCGCAGCATTTCTCAACTTCTTCCAAACGCACATGAAGTGACTCGGCGTTGTCCTCAAGTGAAGTCAAGCGCTCGTCATGATTTCTGACAACCTCCTGGAGTCCATCCAACTTCTCGTTCACTTCTTTGAAGTCCTTTTTAAGTTCGGAGATCAGCGCTAGCTTGTGGTCAGCTAACGCGGCTATCAAATCCGCTTTGCTAATCTGAGGCTCAGATTCAGCTTTTTCACCCGTTTTAGACATTTTGGGCGGCATTGCTACACAAAGTGTGACAAGTTCTAATAATTTAACCAAAGTTCACTGGTTAAATTGGCTCAGTAGGTGTTTAAATGAAAAGTTTGTGGGAGAGCAAAGATTCTGCTTCCTACTCCATAATCGCCCCCTAGAGGTCCCAAAAAGAAGAATTTTAAAGAGGGAAAATTAAGTTTATCTTGAGAGAGATGGGTGAGGGAATTTGTCTGTTATAACCAGATCAGCACGCTCCTTCGGACCAGCTTAACCCAACGGTACACTTTGGTTGAGATCTACTCTTTACCTTTGCAGATGATAGTTTCAGCGTTGGTGTAGAGCTTTCCTTTCAACTCTTCCAGCGTCTCCGTAAGAACAGCTAAACCTCAGGAGTCGTGAGATCATCCAGAACAGACCTTTCATAATTCCCCTGATCTTCTCCCGTTTGTTGAAGAATATTTTTGTATAATGAAGACAATACACTGTATGTTTT
>NW_023619061.1:0-1816 GCF_014905685.2 Nematolebias whitei
TGTTTCCCTTGTGTTTTCTCTTTAGTTTAATTGGTGCCATCTTGTCTCATCACAGCTGTTTGTAATCACGTCTCGTCTTGTCCCTGTATATAAGCCGTCTGTTCAGTCTTGTTCTTTGTCGCGTCGTCTTCGTTGGGTCCCTGTGTCTTCTGAGTCTTCTGAGTTTCCTGTATACTTCTGAGCTTCCCGTGCCTTCATCCCGTTTGTAAGTTGTGCTGCCTCGTCAGCCTGTTATTTTTGTATTTTATTATTTATCATTAAATTTCTATTTTTTACTTCTGCCGAGTTGAGTCCCTGTCCGCACTACTGGGTTCGCCCCGACCAGAAAACCCTGACATTACGACGCGACCATTCCAGAACCGAGCGGGCAGGATTCTCTCACGGCAAACTCCCCTTTTTTCTTTTTCCCTCCGCGAGCCATGCTGGACGAGCTCCACTCCGTCCCTGTCCTTCTGCTGTCCTGCCGCCGCCGTAGAGGCGGAAAGCGGCTCCGGAGGCAGTCCGCGGCGACCGGCCCGGTCACGTCGGCTGAGCAGATTTGTAGAGCTGGTTCCGGTGTTTCTTTGCTAACGGGATCCGCCGACTCACCTCCCAGGGTTCCGGTGGGGGCGAGATCTAACGTTCCGCGGGAGCTCCGGTCCACTCCTGTTCGGTTCGGCGAGGCTGGTCCACTTGACACCATAGGGGCGGATTCTGTCGCCTCACCTTCCAGGTTCCTGGTAAGGTCGGAATCCGGCCTCTCACCGCCGCGCCGCGGCTGCCCGACCCAGCCAGACCGTACCTCCCGAGCGCAATCCCAGTGACTCTGTGGGGGCGTGTTCCGCCGCCCCACCTCCTAGGTTTCCGGTGGGGGCGGTACCCGTCACCACACCTCCACTAAGAGATATTCCATTCATATTTTCATTTTCATCCCAAGAAATATCTCAAGTAAACAGTACTTTGCTGGGTTTATTCAGTGTAGCCAGGGATAACCCGGCTTCCGCCGACGTCGTACTCTCTTTGATGGTGGATTTTTTATTGTCTGTGCCTGGTCTTGCTCAGCTACCAGAATACAATCAGTTTCTGACTCAGATAAGGACTTTAAAGGCCCCTTTAGTCACCGCTATATCTGAACCCAGGTCAGCTCCTCACTTTTCCTGTTCTGAGGTGGATTCCACGCTGCATGCAGCCCCTGAGGTGGATCCTCACTTCTCATGCTCCGAGGGGGTTCCGGCAGACGCTCCTCAGCTCTCCCGTTCCGAGTGGGTCCCAGCCGACGCTCCTCTGCTCTCCGGTTCCGAGGGGTTCCAGACGGACTACGCATCCGTTCCTGCCACCGCCGCAGAGGGCTCCGTTCCTGCCGCCGCCGCAGAGGGCTCCGTTCCTGTTCCTGTTTCCGTTCCTGCCACAGAAGTTCCTGTTTCCGTTCCTGCCGCAGAAGTTCCTGTTCCTGCCGCAGAAGTTCCTGTTCCTACCGCCGCCGCAGAAGAGTCGGTTCCTGCCGCCGCCGCAGAAGAGTCAGTTCCTGCCGTCGCCGCAGAAGAGTCAGTTCCTGCTGCCGCTGCAGAAGAGTCAGTTCCTGCCGCCGCTGCAGAAAAGTCAGTTCCTGCCGCCGCCGCAGAAGAGTCAGTTCCTGCCGCCGCTGTGGAAGAGTCAGTTCCTGCCGCTGCCGCAGAAGAGTCAGTTCCTGCCACCGCTGCAGAAGAGTCAGTTCCTGCCACTGCAGCACAAGAGTCAGTTTATGCCGCCGCAGCACCCAAGGTCTCTCCGTCGTCTGCTGCAGAGCCACAGGCCTCTCCGCCGTCTGCTACAGAGCCACAGGCCTCTCCGTCGTCTG
>NW_023619061.1:1916-3107 GCF_014905685.2 Nematolebias whitei
AGCCACAGGCCTTTCCGTCGTCTGCTGCAGAGCCACAGGCCTCTCCGTCGTCTGCTACAGAGCCACAGGCCTCTCCGTCGTCTGCTGCAGAGCCACAGGCCTCTCCGTCGTCTGCTGCAAAGCCACAGGCCTCTCCGTCGTCTGCTGCAGAGCCACAGGCCTCTTCGTCGTCTGCTGCAAAGCCACAGGCCTCTCCGTCATCTGCTGCAGAGCCACAGGCCTCTCCGTCGTCTGCTGCAAAGCCACAGGCCTCTCTGTTGTCTGCTGCGGAGCCACAGGCCTCTCCGTCATCTGCTGCAGAGCCACAGGCCTCTCCGTCGTCTGCTGCAGAGCCACAGGCCTCCATGACAGCAGCAGCAACTCCCCAGGCCTCCATGAGAGCAGCAGCAATTCCCCAGGCCTCCATGAGAGCAGCAGCAATTCCCCAGGCCTCCATGAGAGCAACAGCAACTCCCCAGGCCTCCATGAGAGCAACAGCAACTCCCCAGGCCTCCATGAGAGCAGCAGTAACACCCCAGACCTCCTTGTCAACTGCTGCGTTCTCTAAGTCTCTAGAGAAGTCAACGCTCTCCAAGTCTCTAGAGGGGTCGACGCTCTCCAAGTCTCCAGAGGGGTCGACGCTCTCCAAGTCTCCAGAGGGGTCGACGCTCTCCAAGTCTCCAGCCTGCCGCGGCCTCCAAGTCATCTACGCCACCTGCCGCGGCCTCCAAGTCGTCTACGCTGCCTGCCGCGGCCTCCAAGTCGTCTACGCCGCCTGCCGTGGCCTCCAATTCGTTTACGCCGCCTGCCGCGGCCTCTAAGTTGTCTACGCTGCCTGCCGCGGCCTCCAAGTCGTCTACGCCACCTGCCGCGGCCTCCAAGGCTCTATGTGTTGGACGGCCTCCCGGCCGCCCCCCTGACCTGGCCCGGCTGACCTGGTCCGGCTTGATGGACGGCCTCCCGGCCGCCCCCCTGACCTGGCCCAGCTTGATGAATGGCCTCCCGGCCGCCAGCCGGACCAATGACTCTTGGGACGGTCTCTTGACCGCCCAGATCTTTTGTGTTTTCCTGCTTGTGTTTTGCCTTAGTTTTTGTCAGGTCTTTGCTTTCTTCCTTGTGTTTCCTCGGGCCCTCCACCCTTGCAGTGCCGCCCTCCACCCGCCCAAGTCCTTCGGGAGAGGGGCTTTTTGGGGACGAGGGGGGGGGGGGGGG
>NW_023619061.1:3207-13281 GCF_014905685.2 Nematolebias whitei
GACGAGGGGGGGGGGGGGGTACTGTAAGGATAGTACCATTTGGTGGCTCGGTTTGTGTCTGTGTTTCCCTAGTGTTTTCTCTTTAGTTTAATTGGTGCCATCCTTGTCTCGTCACAGCTGTTTGTAATCACATCTCGTCTTGTCCCTGTATATAAGCCGTCTGTTCAGTCTTGTTCTTTGTCGCGTCGTCTTCGTTGGGTCCCTGTGTCTTCTGAGTCTTCTGAGTCTTCTGAATTTCCTGTATACCTCTGAGCTTCCCGTGCCTTCATCCCGTTTGTAAGTTGTGCTGCCTCGTCAGCCTGTTATTTTTGTATTTTATTATTTATCATTAAATTTCTATTTTTTACTTCTGCCGAGTTGAGTCCCTGTCCGCACTACTGGGTTCGCCCCGACCAGAAAACCCTGACAGCAGGAAACGATCCTTCTTTGTTCATCTGAGCAGAGCAGCTGAGAGTGAGGGCCCACTAATGTGACACACGGCATACACATTGATTAAACATAAATAACGCTAAAACACAAACATTCATATACTTTATACTGAAAACAGATGGAGTATTTATGCTCTCACATTAATAATAGTTCAGACACACAGAAAACGTGTTTTAAAGCTTTACACAGACGAGAGCCAGAGTAAGTGTCCTGTGTTCCAAAACAAAGCTCGTAAATCAACCCTTATCAGTAAAAGAATGAGCAAGGCCGTCTGGAGTAACCATGGATAAGATCTGCTCCTGACTAGCTGAACAGGGTGTCACTCAGACCATCAAGAGGTTTTGACACCCAATCACAAGTCTGTCCGCACCCGAAAGGGCGGGACATGAGAAACCTATAAATCTCTCTCAGACACAAAGTTTGGTTGAACAAACATCAGCTGATTGACCAGGCAAGGTTTACTCTGATTTTGTTCCTCAGACTGCATTCTGATTATATGTAATATCTGCATACTTTAACTTTGTCTCAATTAAATCTTTTATACTAAGGTGAAGTGCTCCTGAAATTCTATGCTCGGGTCATTTGAACACCCCAAAATCCTTCAGATGGTGACCCCGACGTGATGATCTTCGAGCAAACAAGGAGCGGTGAGATTCGACCCATGAGCAGAGCGGCCGCTCGTATCCAGAGGGGAGAGGCGCCTTACATAAAACAGGTAAGCGGGTTACCTAAGTTGGCCGAAAGGCCCAAAAACTCCGCTATTCGGCCGTAAACCAAATTGAAGCCTCTGGATGAGCATGGTGGGTTCTGTCTCCTGAAATGAAGGATGAATAGCAGCTAAATGTTAATATAATAACTAGAGGCATTGAGCACGAAGCTTAAATTGTGCAGAAAAATAGGATAATAGAGTACAAATAACAAAGAGAAAAGTGAAGATAAGAGATAAAAAAGAGAGTAAGAAGGCCAAAGAGAAAAAAGAGAGTAAGAAGGCCAAAGAGATAAAAAGAGAATAAGAAGGCCAAAAAACAGAAATAAGGGAAGAAAAATCCTAGTAGTATCTCTGCAGTAGTGTGCCTCCTATCGGTCGACGGGCCGGTAGTTAAACGTAGACGGGGTCACGTGAGCTCAGCTGACGTCGGGCTGGGGAAATGAGGGACCCCTTAAACGGACGGAATTTGCAAATAAAACTAGGATTAAAACGCGAGTCGGGGACAGTGGAAAAGGCGTGGAAAAATATTTATAAAAGGAGAAATCACGCTAAAAAAAAAAAAAAATAAAATAAAAAACTCAAAATGAAAAATGCCGTACACGAGACGATGGGAAAAAAACTACTCAAAATGAAAAATGCCGTACACGAGACGATGGAAAAAAACTCAAAATGAAAAATGCCGTACACGAGACGATGGAAAAAAACTCAAAATGAAAAATGTCGTACACGAGATGATGGAAAAAAACTCAAAATGAAAAATGCCGTACACGAGACGATGGAAAAAAAACTCAAAATGAAAAATGTCGTACACGAGACGATGGAAAAAACTCAAAATGAAAAATGCTGCACACGAGGCGATGGGAAAATTTTAAACAATTAAAATGCATAAAAAGGAGTGAAGAAAATAAATAAAGTCTTGTTTGGAAGCAAGGAAACAGAGGTGAGACACACAGACTCATCTGTCTGTGTGTGTGTGTCTGTGTCCGTGTGTGTGAATAAATGAGCAAAGACACCTCGGGTGGAGGTGGCTGATCAGTGTTTTGATTGGTGCAACAAAAAAGCTGACACTGTTTTGGGTCGAGGCTTTATGAACGCGCGGTCAGCAGCTCGTGGAGTGAAAGGATTACAAAATAAAGTTTGAGGGCCGTATGAGTGGTATATGCTGAATGAGAGATGGAGCCCCTCGAGCAGAGTAATATGATATATAAAACCGTGAAAAAACAATCAAATCAGGTAGTACCAGTAATCAACCGGGTTTATGCAAGAGACGGAGCAAGAAGGAGAGTACTAGATGAAATGTTGACGCAGCTGGTCAACAAAGACGAGAATTCCAGACAGCCACTCACAAAAATAATGTGGGACAGAGTCAAGCAAATACAATTGGATATGCAGGGACTCATAAGCCGGCATTTATTCTGAAAAAATTGTGAGACACGTGCAAAAACTCCTGTCTGTCTATGTGCGACTGTCTGTCTGTGTGTATGTTTAAAGTGACTGATCCTGTGGAGGATCCTTGGCTGTATTAACAGACGGGACCCGAAGCAGATTTGCTCACAACTTTTTTATTTTTTAACTGAGTTTGGGTTAAGTGAATCTTTTTCATCTGGGGAACAAAGACTGCAGCTTTGTTTGTCAGAAAAAAGATAACACCCACTTACTGCATAAGAAAAAAACGCTAAAATACCTTGTCTACTTCGCCAGGTAAAGCTTATTGAGTAATATAAGTTTACAGATAACTGAACACTATGTTTTTTTTTTATTCTATAATGTCCTTCAAGCGTATGGCTGACTTTTTCTGTTATCTGTGGTGTTGCCGGCTCTCAGTTTGGGAGACCAAACACACGCATGAACTCCCTCCTGTGTGATAAACACACACGCACAAACACACACGCTCGCGAACGTCATGTGGCACTAAAGTTTTAACACTAGAAGTCCCAGGAATTTCGACCTCCCCCCAGAAGTCCTGAAAAAGGGTCAAAAGACCCTTAGCACTAGAGTGACTAGATTTTCAAGATCCTGAGGACAAACCCCCTCCTTCTCCTCAACAATTTGCGGGCCATTAACTGCCATTTGTTTTAAATATGCACACAAGTAACTCAGACACACCCACCTCACCAGACTGCATTCCAATGTCCAATCCAGGGAGCGGGGGATTTAGAAGCCAGGTTCACTTGCGCAAAAAAGCGCAGCCTTAGTCAAAGTAGTGCTCCAAACCGGACAACTCTGATGGCTCCAATTAGCATCCTTTCATTTGTAAATGTGGCCATTGCCTTAGGAATCAGCAGGGGAGAGATAAGCTGAACTCACACAAATGTCCGTCTAATACTCCAAACAGATGCGAAATCAACTGGTTATATTTTGAACTTATATCTCTTGGTGGCACGTTGGTGCACATTTTGAACAAATTGAAATTGATTTACCGTTTATTTTTCAATTGGTTTGGCTCATTTCTTGAAACCGAGATGACATTCTCAAAATACCATGTGAAACACAACTCAAGAGACTTTGCATTTTGAGGTTACTGACAATTTGTATGAAACACATATTTTGTTTTGAAGCATACATGAAGTGTTTTGGGAGAGATGCATTATCCAGGTCATTTTGCCAAATGAACAAAACAAAACAAAAGTTTGCAAAACATACAATCTGTTTCAAGATATATGCAAAAGTTTTTCTAAAAGATTTTAGTAATGTTTTTCTTTCAGAAAAAAGAGAAGTGGGTTCAAAATGACAGTTTAGAAAAAAATAACCAAATTAATTGTGAGAAGAAGGCACGCAAGGAGAAACTGCTTCAGCAACAACCTTCCACACCCAGCCCTGGCAAAAGGGCAAAGTGTCAGATCAAACATCGAAGCACGAACAATTGTGCAACTGTGAGATGCGTCAACTGCTACAAATACACATGTGGCAAATGTACCAGGGACATACCCTGGCAGTGCCAGGTATGTTTCGACAGTGCAGATGGACTGCTGAGTGAGTGCTGAAATGCCAGTCACACAAGGAGGACATGCCACTCACACACACGCAGCCCCCCCACTAGAGCATAGTGTAAATATGTGTAGAATTGTTTTATCCCTTGTATTTTTATGACAAAAATAAAAAGCATGGAAACAAATAACGGTTGTTGTTTTTTATATTTCTCATGATGAAGTTTTAGTCCTCTTGACTTACACACAATTGCTTATGGTCTGTGCTTTTTTGCTCAAAACTAAGCTAAATACTATATATATCAAAACAAAATATGTATTTCATACAAATTGTCAGTAACCTCAAAATGCAAAGTCTCTTGAGTTGTGTTTCACATGGTGTTTTGAGAATGTCATCTCGGTTTCAAGAAATGAGCCAAACCAATTGAAAAATAAACGGTAAATCGACTTCAATTTGTTCAAAATGTGCAACAACGTGCCACCAATATATATATAAAAAATCTTCATATTATAAAATACAATAAACTGAATATAACTAACTAGAAACTAAATGGCTAAACTCAATGGAAAACAGTTAATTGGGAGTTAAGCGTGCCCCCTCCTGTGGTGCACCAGTAATGGCCTTATTTACAAAACAAAAGCACCTGTTAACAGCTCATTATAGGATGTTAGCTAAAATCCTTCAGGTCACTCGACCCGTCTCTGGGTTCCAAAGGTAGAAATGTTAAATGACCCTTCTCTGGGACTTCTAGTGTTAAGAAGTATGACACTCTAAAAACAAGTTATCTGAATTTAGATTAAAAAAAAATAAAAAAAATACTGCATGATGTTGAAAAATAGAAATTGACATTGGTTTTATAAGCCATCTACATCAGGTAAGATGGCTACTGTTTATAATCTTGTACCAAAACCCAATTTATAAAAAATTCTGAAATGTCCCTTTAAACTGTTTAAATTCACTTCATGTCAAGAGAATATCTCTGACATTTGAAACCAAACCACACTTAATAAAAAATAACTGAAACGGATTCACCTTTATCTTTTTCTGGTTTTATTAAACAACACTAACCACAAAGACACTGATAATTACATTAGAACCCACTCGCTGAGGCGAAGATTTGCTGGAACCGGATTCGGCCCGTTGGTTCGCAGCAGCCCCATCCGCCACTCCGACTCGACCAGAACTGATGTGTGTCACGAAACATAAAACAAAAGGAGAAAAAAATATATATATATGCGTTAATAAATCCACATTGAGTATTGCTTAAAAGTAAAGGCCGAGTACTACTGTACCTGCGATAAATCCGTTACGAAGTTGTTAAAGTCCAACATCTACGGTTTCTTTTCGGGTCCACCAGTCGACCGAGTTGAATTTGAGTGGATAAACGGTCCGTTCGCCGTCACAAACCATCGCTTTCTCTCCATAAAACCAACAAACCGCATCCGCCCTTGTCATCACCTTCACCGACTGGTTAGCTAAATGTTAGCTACACAGGAAGTGCAACTCGCGGTAGTGCGCATGCGTAACCGGAGATACAGGACCACAGCGCCAACTAACGTCCCGGCATGATCACTGCAGGCCAAAAGTTAACATTTGGGTTTAAACAGACGTCTGTTACGTCTGTTACTGCTTGGCTAAGACTTGACTTTTAATTTAAAGATTTGATAAAAAAAATAAAAAAAACACTTAAAAGACACTAAGAGATTTATAACAGTAGTTGAATGGAATTTCGAACGACCCACAAAAGGAGCATTTGTTCAAATTGGGTGTGTAAAAATTAACTACTAACGGCTTATTAAATCTATAAATTAGGTGCAAATTTAACATAATATAATTACAGTAAATCTGAGATAGCCACATTAGGAGTTGACGGCTCATTTTAAGCAGACCTAACAATGTACATTTTAGCAGACTTAGCACTGTTAAGGCATTAAATATGGATAATACACTAATAGATTGTGTTCTCGTTTCATTTATTGTAGGACAATTCAGACCGTTTAAGCTCTCACGACCTTTGAGTTTGACATGTGTGGTGTAGGAAGTTTTGCCTTAGAGTCTGAGTTTAGTGTTGATGGTGTTTTTTGGCTTTCACTATGAGGTGCTGATTGAGACCCTTGTGTTGGTCAGAGTGCAGTTGTGACAACACTGGAGGTGGAGGCAGATAGATTTTCAAGAGATGGAAATGGCTATCGGAGAGCTTAATCTGAGCTTTATTTGTCTATGTGTAACTTGAGATGGAGAACTTTACAATTGGATTTGTTATTTGGGTAGTTGATTTTGCTATTTAACACTGTTTCGGTTAAGTGCCCTGAGACAACTTTTGTTTGGTTTAGAGCTATAAATAAATAAATTAAGAATAATATCAGGATTTAATTGGATTACTTTATTTTTAAGCTAATCTTAAATTAAGAAAAAGTTGAGCTGAGTGAGTTCTTGAACCAGGAGGGATGTTCTGATGACAAATAATGCACAATTGTTCATATAGGTTGCTGAAAACCCACATGCAAGTTGCAGTTTGACATCTTTGACTGGTTCTGAAATGCCCAGTAATGTATCACATGTGCAGGGTTGATGAAAATCTAGGCTGACAAGAACTTGTGACTTTATGAGACCACATCCTGTTCTGCTACCAAACAGCAACAACAAAAATCTAAGTCTGGAGCACATGGACTTGAACTGAAACAAAATGCTGATCTCTGTGGACCTGCACTTTTGTCCAGGAGGGGGGAGCTGGACTAACATCATGATGAACTCTTGAACTCTGAACTTGCAGTATCTCCAAAGTCACACTGGAGAGAACCTGAAGCGGGCTGTCACTATACGTCTGGATTTGAGTGTCGACTTTTGCATGTGATGTACGGTGGTGCGTTCACTCCGGATCCAGGATAGATGTTGCATGTCGCTCTGACATAAATGCACCCACATAGACACACATTTCAAACATTACAGCAAAATTTTGATTTTGAAAAGTAGTATTGTGGTCACTTGGGACACCTGCCTAGTTCAATGGCTTTTAGACAAAAAGAAGAGATTTATAATTTTACAATCTTATATCAAAAATGAATAAGGTTACCCCTGAACAAATTATTGGCTTTTCTATTGGGCTCACTTTGTCTTTACAGATTAGACTAAGGACTCAGGGACAAGAATGAAAAAGTGTTGTTTGTATTCTTTTTGGGGTAACAAATGTTGGTCTTCAATATGAGCTGAAAAATCTGAACTGTGGTTGATCTCACATTTCCTATAGAGCGCTAATTTGGAAAATAAATACATAAATAAATTATCATGTACAGAGGATGATTCGGTTCACCCATAAACAGTAGTTTGGGCAAATACAAAATGGGAATCTAATTAACCAACAACCAAAACGGGAAAACTTTACTTCAATGTTTCTGAAACAAGGCACACTGGTGTACTGTTTCAGAAAAATGGGGAAGGAATATATATACATCAATCATGATGTACTGATTTAATAGATTTGCCTTGCTAGAAAATTAAAGAGATGCTAATATACAAATTTTATCAACAAATTTTATCAACTTCACAACAAAACATTAAGGATGCTTTTTGAGAAAATTGAAGGATGCTTCATCATTTGTGTAAATTAGAGATCTTGATAACCAAAGAATCTCACTTTTATGTGTACAGGACGGTTCTCTTAGGGGGACGCCCCTTTTTCTGAGAAGCCTTTTCTAAGATCTCTGTAGACTTTTCTGAGACCTCTGTAGACTTTTGGTAGATTTTTTTTTTTTTTTTTTACCTTTTTTAGACCCAGGAGAACAATGAAAATGTGGTGGATCTATGTTTTTAGATATATTAACTTGACTTGACTTTACTTTACTTTATATGGGTACAGGTTTCACCCCTTATGAATTAACAACAGGAAGGTCTTTCCCTGGGCCTCAGCAAAATCTCGAGTGGCCCTCGGAATGGGTAATGAACATGTCACACAAGATGTATTAGAGGAGACTCAGAGCTTTGTTGTCCAGCTTTGCTCAACAGATTCCAGATTCCAGTACTCCTCTGGAGGAGGAGCCGGCGAGTCTCACTTCAAACTGGGTCCTGCTGAGAGTGGTGAAACGTAAGTGGACGGAACCAAGGTGGACAGGGCCGTAGGAGATCAAAGACCGTACCTCACACGCAGTACGTCTGAAAGGAAAAGGCTCCACGTGGTTTCATCTCAGTCAATGTGCACCTGCTGAAAAACCCCACCGCTCACTGAAAGAAGTTGAAGCAGACCTGCTGGAACTGAAGGAGTAAAGATCCCCACGGCATCTGGAGGAGGTGATCTGAACTTCGTGGGAGTTCATTCTTTGCCCCTTGTTGAAAAAGGCAGCAGCAAAATTTGGAGAAGGAGTCTCCGCTCTGCATAAGTCGGTCAGACAGGTGGAACGGGGAAGGAAAGAAGATTCCCAGCCCTGACCGTGAAGAAACGATGACGCGACACACTGAAATAGGTTTGACCCATCTGCACACACAGTCAGTTAGAACGTCTGCTCAGACTGATAAAGTTTCTGAGGACTTTACATGAAGACATCTCCACGGGCCGAATCCCGCTGAGCACCAAAAGGACCCTTGTGGACGAACAAGGCCTCCCACCGCAAGCTCAAGCACAGAAGACCTGCTAGCTAGGAGTGTGTAATGAGTGTTTATCTTTTCTTTCAGTCATTCTGAGGAAGCAAACCAGAGCTTTTAAAAGGGTCAGTGAATTCAATTGAGAACTCTAAATATTCAAAATTTTACTCCATTCAATTGAACATCATAAACATTCTAAAATTCTTTGAGGTATTTGAAAGAGAGGTCAATCTTTTGGTATTTCTCAATTTTCAGGGGTCAATTTTGGCTATTTTTGAGTGTTTTATGAGTTGTTTTATAAGTAGTGGTTTAATCGTTTACTCATTTTGAATTTTATCTTCCAGTAGTTTGGTAGTATTTTAATTAACTTCTAAGGTTTACTCATTTGGTATTTTTCACAGGTTTTGATGTGTTACACCATGGGTCTGTTCCAGAACCCCTGGAGGATTACAATAATATGGGGTGTGGTGACAGTGTTACTCACTTCCATAATTTTTCTGTGTGAATATTACTGTGTAATTCCAGGTCACTCCCGCTGCCAGCATCAACAACTAAGGGTCAAACGCAGCGACCCTAAACACTCAAGTGAATGAGGTGGATCAACTGTCGTTGAGTCTGTCTCATAGTTTTCAAATGAACAGCGGGTACCGTTATGTTAAAGATCCACATCGTTGTAAAACTCGCAGGTACTCCCTGATACAATCATCTCAGGTAGTGGTGCTGAGTCAATTAGTAGAATGAACCCCAGAGGAACAATTCCTATTTGTGTCTATCGCCACCTGCAGGACGCTTCTCGGAAGGCAGTGGGCTCACTGCCTCCTGACAAGTGTCAAGCTGTATAATCATCACGTTTTAGACACCTGTTGCACCCATGTTCCGGATGAGACCGGACACGACCCCCAGGCCAGGGTGACCAACAACTTGAACCAACTTAATGCACTGCAGAAGGCTAAGAGTGAGGATCCTTCTCCAGGATCCTGGAAGTTTCTGTCTTGGTTCACGAGCGGCTCTGGAGTCAGATTGTGCTAAAGATTTTGGCCCCCCTTACTGCAATTCTTATTATTTTTTGTGTTTTGATGATTGGTATTATCCCTTGTGCTAAAATGATAGTTCATAGTTCACCTGAAGGGGGCAGAATCAAAATATCTGTAAAATCAAATCATACGTGGTGTGGTCTCCCATAAATATGGGGAGACCAAAAGAGGGTGTGTTGGATTTGATATCTTTTATATCTTTTGACAAGCCTTGACATTTCTCTGATGATGTGAAATGATGCATTTTCTACAAGGTGTGTGCGGGTATAATCATACACTAATTACTTCATGTTATATATAATCTCACAAGTGCTAAGGATAATCATACAAGTTCACATTTGATATAATTCAGAGGGAAACAGAGACAGGTAAGACACTTGTTCGTGCAGCAGGTGTAAG
>NW_023619061.1:13381-15091 GCF_014905685.2 Nematolebias whitei
GTAACAGCAGACTACAGTTAAGATCTGGCTTCCATTCAAGGTGATGTTTATAGATAAGACTTCAAACTGGTTTGGAATTGTTTTAGACTAGCAACCAAAGAATCTCTGATGTAAACAGCGACTCACCCCCCCCCCTTTTTTTGACGATCACAGCGGTAGATGTTAAATCCATTGGTTGCCAGGTCATTATTCATTACAGATTTGTTGAGCCAGGTTTCAGAGATAAAGATAGCATCTGCCCCAGAAGAACTGATCAGAATTTTCAAAGCATCAAGTTTTTTCAGAAGGCTACGAGCATTTACATGCATAAAATGAAGCCCAGACACGTTCTTAAAGTCATTTGGTGTGCTGTAATTAGTGGGGTGTCCAGGGTTGGGTTGAATCCCTGAGAGCAGTAACAACATTATTATCAGACATTTTCTTGATTTTTTTTGTGACTGATGTGTAATTACAGGAGTTAACAGTGTGACAATTAGCCCCCATAATCGAACCATGAGAAACATTAATGAAGACGTGATCATTCAGAACCCAAAAACAGTGAAAGTTGCAGTGATGGACAGATTCAGGTTTATTAACAAGATTCAGAGACTCCAGATAATCTGAGAACTGAAAATAGTGGCAATAATATGAATGATGCAGAAAAGATTCAGACCATAAAACATCACAGTTCAAATGGGCAAACAAACCTGACGAGGTGGCCCAACTGCAGTTTGAGTTGGGCTCAGGAGGGCTCCGGCCCCCCAGTGAAGATGGATGGATGCTCCCATGGGAAACAGAAGCTGGGTCCAGAATCAACAGGCCGAAACAGAAACAGATAATTCGCAGCAAATAGCAGAGCGAGCTGCCAGAAAATCCTCCTGAAGTGAAAGGCATGATCCAAGCTCGTTTCAGGTCAACAGGGGCCAACAGCGTGATCCGGAATAAAATTAATTATTATCCAGGTGAATTTGGATGGAGGTCTGCAGCAAACTCCGATACAAACTCCGAACTTCTCTCGAACACCACGCAGTGCTGCTCCTCTGCTTCTCTGCACGACACCTCCGCACCCGACAGCACGAGAGGCACCCCCGGTGAAAAACGAGACTGACCGGAGAGGCTGAAGTCGACACTGCTCCGGTCCAATTCTGCTCCAGTCTGACTCCAGCGCTCCACAGCACGAGAGACGAAGAGGCTGAAGATATCCCTGGCACGGTTCTGCTCCGGTCCGGCGGTGTTTCAAAGCACCGGAGCGTCTCCTCCAGGTGAACACAGCGATTCCACGGAGGTGGACCGTCCTTCGGTGAAAGTAACAGGCTGCTCACTGAAGCCGAGACCGGCTCTGTTGAAGACGAAATCCCCACAGCCACCTCGGTTCGGTTCTGGTCCAATTCGAGGGTCACAGGTACACTCCCCCAAACCTATGAAGACACCACGAGGGCCAGTCCAGCAGAAAACCAGCAAAATACCACCCGGCGATTTTTATCGGAACCAGGTAGAACCACAAAGGTCCAAATAAGATCTCCTGATGCATGCTCAATAATCCAGGTAGAAAAATCCAAAAAAGTTCAATCTGGTCCTCTGGACATTCAAAAAAACAAAAAACAAAACCAAGCAACAAAAAAAAAAATATAGAAATGTTTTGTCTCTCATCCAAGAGACTTCCTCAGTCTGAGGTGCTGTTTTCAGCTCAGTCTCTTAAATAGCACCTTCTCAGAGTGGATCAACCAGTTT
>NW_023619062.1:0-14997 GCF_014905685.2 Nematolebias whitei
AAGCGGTTACTACAGAACTCGGGTGGAGAAATAAGAAAATCACAACACTTTACTTACTCTGCTCAACCTGTTTTGTATTTGTAATTATTTTTTCTATCCTTACCATGTGATTTTTGGCTTTCAGATACACCTGGACTTATACCTGGACCTACCATTCTGTGTTCGTCTGTCTCTCCTCCCTGTCCTCTCATCCAGCCGGTCAAAGCAGATGGCCGCTTGTCCTGAGCCTGGTTCTGTTGGAGGTTTCTTCCTTTTAAAGGGGAGTTTTTTTTCCTTTCCACTGTTGCCACTGTGCTTGCTCAGGATGGGAGAATGCATCAAAGCCAAGATTCATCTTGTCTGCTGGATTCCTTAGATAGAGAACTACTAATTGGCTTTTATGTATGTGAATGTTTCTGTAAAGTGCCCTGTCTCAGTTGTCTCAACTTTGTTGTGATTTGGCGCTATATAAATAAACTGAATTGAATTGAATTGCGGTGATTTTAAAAACGTGTTTGGAGGACACCGGCACACTTTATGTGGAGGATGTGTGAGGGAAAAGCCACTGTGAGATCATACGAACTGACAGTCAGGATGAAATCAGACACTTTAATTCCTGAATGATGTTTACGTTTTATTCCAAAACTCAAACCATCATTATGCACACACACATCCTCTGCAATGAATCATTTTTGAATCTTCTCCCCCATGAGCCCTGCGGCTTGCGGGATGAGGAGGGCTGTTCTCTGACAGGAGGGGCTGGCGGCGGAGCGGAGCGAGAAGACGCTGCTGCAGCTGTGGCGCGTCTCTTCTGTCTCGGCCACCACACTCTCTCCAGCGGGCAGGGGGGCGAGAGGAGGGGTGCGGCTTGATCAGATGGCGCACAGTCTCCGACACCTCCTCCGGCTTCTTCGATTTCTCGAGCATGTCCTTGAAAATTGGCTCAGAACAGCACGTCCGTCGTGATGGGGCCTTCCAGCAAGTCCATCTGCAGCTTTTCCTACAGGGAGGGGGAGTGACAAGCCAGGTGGACCTCGGAACCATTGTCATCCAGGCTGCAATGCGAGACAGCAGATGAGGCGCACAGGTTGAGGGTGACGTCAGAAGCCTTGCAGAGGGAGCTCTTTGTCTCCTGAAGCAGGTCTGTCCCTCTGGCCTCTGAGATGCTGTACATCAGCGGCGCAACGTTATTGTTCGCTGCGGCGCATACTGGTGAGCTCGGTTGGAGAGTGACGTCACTGTCTGGTCATGCTTCCCCGGAGGCGCAGGACGCTGGTCCAACCTGGACATCTTTGCTCCAAGAGCCTCCGCCAGGCTTGGCTCCAGGGGAGCACCAAGGGAATTTCCGCTCAGTAAAACCCCTCCACTCTGGTGATGGGCGCGAATGTGGAAACCGGCGCTCTCAGTCTACCAGGTCCGTCTGCAACCTCGTTCCAGTAGGACGTCACTGCTGGGAAACGAGGCCAGATGGGATCAGGATGGCGAGCCGGGATGGAGCCAAAAACCTTCCCGCTAGGTCATCCGATCTGGGTGGGGGAAGGAGAGGGACGGAAAAAAAGTCCCTTCATGTCAGCCGCCTCCTAGATTATGCCGGGCAGCTCCGAGAGGAGGGCACCGACAGCTGGGAGCGGTGTGGTTGCTGATGCGAAAAGGCCCGGGGGGGTGAGCATTCACTCAGCCCCCCTCGTTCCGACACTACGCTCTCTAGGAGGGAGTGAGCAGCGGGGGCTGTTGCTGACGTCGCCTGTCCCGGAGGAACCATCCGATTTGCTCCGAGAGTTGGCATTAAAAAAAAAAAAGGGGTCGATGGCGTCGTCCAGCGTGTAGTGACCCGCCACTGAAAAATATTCCTTGGTGCTTACCTTGAAACAAGGCTGCTCGTCTGCTTCTCCTTGGGGAGGAGAACTCACCGGGACGGCAGGAGGTTGGTGTGGCGGGGACCCAGGCAGCCTTAACAAAGGTTGTGCTGGTCAAGCTGGACAACTTTCCTTCTTCGTTCTTCTGACAGTGCTATTAGCTTGCTGAAGAAAATGGGAACTGATTACCCACTCATAACGTAATTTATATGGAATGGGTGTGGCCCACACAACAGGTGGGCATGGACTCATTTTTTCAGTGCGATGCATTGCATGACGGGATAAACCCACCAGCGACAGCTCTTAAAGGGTGAAGCCTATACAAAATAGAACACTACTGGATTTTTGGTGCCTGTGGGGAGAAATTACTACCTCATCGAAAGAAAGTGATGACCTCGGGTTTCTGATTATTATAGCATCCTTAGGTCTGTAGCAAAGGAAAACAGACTGGTCAGCAGTGCATCCCTGAGCAACGTACCTGTTATTATATAGATATTTTAATACATTTTTATTCTTGTCTACTTTTGGTCAGGCTGTGCTTCTGATCTGGCAGAATCCTTAAAATATACCTAAAATTGAATGATCCCTATAAAGAATCTAGAAGAAGAATGATCGCTAGAAAGATTCTAGAAGAGGTACCTTAGAATTTGTGGTGTGTTGCTATGGTTGGCATAGGGATAATTAGAAATCTTAGAACAGGCAGAGAGGGACAGATAGAGATTATTTTCATGGTCAAGAGAGAGTAAAATGTTTTTGCTGGATTAGGGTTTTGCAGATGAGGATATGGATTTATTAAAAACAGGGACAGATAGCTTTTTAGAATAAGCAGTGAGGGAAATATGTTTTTATAAGTTGAGGGACAGACAAGAACCTTAGTTAGGCAGGAATAGGGAAATATAACATTGTAAATGTCATGTATATTTGTTGCATGAATGATGTTGGAATGTGAGTGTCTGCTGTATGAATGATAGTGTATGTTTGTTAATGTATAACTGATAGGGGTTACTTTACAGATATTGATAAGATTGAAAACTGATAACTTTAGCAGCCATCTAGTACAAGGTCACTTAATGACAGGAAATGTACACAGACTTATAAAACCTAAGGCGGAGGAAATCATCAAACATCAGGCATAAAATTGGTAAGTGACCTTTTTATAATAACATAAATTTATTTAAATAACTTTTGAAGACCAGTAGGTACATTCAAAAAAGTTCAATCTGGTCCTCTGGACATTAAAAAAAAAACAAAGCAAAAAAATCTAGAAACGTTTCGTCTCTCATCCAAGAGACTTCCTCAGTCTGAGGTGCTGTTTGCAGCTCAGTCTCTTAAATAGCACCTTCTCAGAGTGGATCAACCTCGTCACGATGTGACGACACCTTTCTGATTTTGAACCAGAAAGACTATCATGAGAAAGTTATGACACTCCTTAGTGACTTAACCATTTATGAACCTCTGAAAAGAGATCCAGGAAGTGGTTACAAGAAGAAGTTAATAGATTGCCTGAAAAATTTGGAGCAAGACAAGGCTATTGACCGTATTCTGTACCACAGACTGTACCCAGGGGAGGCCACACCTAGTCTGTATGGTTTACCAAAAATCCACAAACAAGGTGTACATGAGACTGATGAAACAATGGTCTCTTTTGATGTCACATCACTCTTTACATGCATTCCTGTTTATGATGCAGTAGAGGTGGTTAGTTTAAGATTAAAATCAGACACCACTCTGAGCAGCAGGACCACGCTTTCCACAGAACAACTGTGTCAACTCTTGAAACTGTGCCTGCAGTCAACCTACTTCACATATGGGGAGCAATATTATAGGCAGAAACATGGGTGTGCTATGGGGTCTCCAGTTTCTCCTATTGTTGCCAACCTGTACATGGAGGAGGTAGAAAAGAGATCCTTGACGTCCTTTTCAGGGACACCACCAAGTCATTGGTTCAGGTATGTTGACGACACCTGGGTTAAAATTAAATCTCAGGAAGTCCAACATTTTACTGACCACATCAACTCTGTGGATAAATACATCAAGTTCACACGAGAAGATGTAAAAAATGGCAAGTTGGCTTTCTTGGACTGTGAGGTCTCAGTCTCTGATAGAGGACATTTGCAGACCGAGGTGTACCGCAAACCCACCCACACAGACCAGTATTTGCAGTTTGACTCCCATCACCCTTTGGAGCACAAGTTAGGAGTCATCAGGACTCTGTATTTCAGAGCAGACAGCGTCCCCACTAGCTCAGGAGCCAGGCAGAAGGAGAAATCCCACACAAGACAGGCTCTAGAGCAATGTGGATATCCTAACTGGGCCTTCCTGAAAGCAGAGAAGAAACACAAACAGGACTCCAGTCAGCCATCAGGTAAAAAGGAGGAACCCAGACCCAGACCAGTGGTCATTCTGTATATTGAGGGAGTATCAGTGAAACTGAGACGTTTATTTTCTAAACATAACGTCCCAGTGGCTTTTAAACCCCAAAATACATTACAGCAAAGACTGGTTCATCCCAAAGATCCAGTCCCTCGGAACTAACAGAGTAATATTGTGTATGCTGTTCAGTGTCAGGAGGGCTGTGATCAGTCTTACATCAGGGAAACTAAACAGCCACTGGCCAAAAGGATGGCCCAGCACAGAAGATCAGTCTACACTCATCTCCAGGCCAGCAGTCACTCTTTCAGGGATGAAGATGTGCACATCCTGGATAGAGAGGAACGATGGTTTGAGAGAGGAGTAAAGGAGGTGTGGAAGAAAATTGTCTGATTTGATTATATTTTCATTGTTTTAGTGTTTAAGTATACAAAGTTTATTCCCTTTAAATAGAGATTATCTGCTTCATTTGTTCACTTGTGTAAAAGCTGCATGACAAGTTTCTGTGAAGAGACTGACACCTACGTAGGTAACACGACCCTACGTAGGTCACACGACCCTACGTAGGTCACACGACGCCTCGCCTGACAAAAACAGGAACAAACTGTCAAACAGATATTTACAGTAGCTAAAGCGTTGAGCGAGACACACCAAAACCACAAAGTACAGAAAGTTTATGTTTATAAATACCAGCTGGGTTGTGACACATTTTCCAAGCAGCTAACACTTTTTTTGCTCATGCAAAGAACCTATTTTTGTTTTTGTACTGTGACTTGATGTGTATAAGAGAGGAAGTCCGATGCTGTATTCTTCAGAACATTCTGAGCTTTCTAGCTGAGCTGTTCTCACTTTGCAAAGTTCAATAAAAGCTGCGCTGTTTGTAGCAACAAGAAGCCTCCAGTCTTTTTAAAGTTTATATTTTAATCAACTTCTACAGAGGCCATCTTTGTGAAAAGAAATCGTCCATCGTTAAACAGGGGTGGAGGCCTATGTGTTCAATTGTCCCCCTCTTACAATGCTGTGATTGCTAGTATCACTCAGCCCTGTGTGAATAGTAAACAGCCATCAGTGTGCTAATGATCCATTGTTAGGCTGATGGTCCTTCTTGAGCATGTGCTCAGCTGGTTTTGGTTGTCAGCAGCAAAACTGGTTGATCCACTCTATTTAAGAGACTGAGCTGAATACAGCACCTCAGACTGAGGAAGTCTCTTGGATGAGAGATGAAACGTTTCTACATTTTTTTGTTGTTTTGATTTGATTTGTTTTTTTTGAATGTCCAGAGGACCAGATTTAACTTTTTTATATTTTTCTACCTGGATTATTGAGCATGCATCAGGAGATCTTTTATCATATGATGATTTTATAAAAAAATCCACATTAAACTGTACTAAAATTAAGTTTGAGAGAGTGTTAAAGTCCATTCCTCCTGCTTTGATTCAGGTGGTTATGATTACATATTCGAATGTTAATCAGAATAAACTTTATTGGAATTACACCGAGGTACAACGCGAATATGTACGTACAGTGGTCCAAAAGTTGGGCGGAGTGCACGAAGCTGCAACTACAGTAGAGAGCAGCCATTTTATCCTTATCAGATAATAATCCATCCATCCATCCATCCATCGATTTTCTTTACCCGTTTATTCCATTTTGGGTCACGGGGGTCGCTGGTGCCCATGTCCAGCAATCACTGTGCGAGGGGCGGGGTACACCCTGGACGGGTCGCAAGTCCATCACAGGGCCACACAGAGACAAACGAGACAAACAACCATTCACTCTCTCACTCACACCTAGGGACAATTTAGAGTTACCAATCAGCCTAACATGCATGTTTTTGGACTGTGGGAGGAAACCGGAGTACCCGGAGAAAACCCACGCATGTACGGAGAGAACATGCAAACTCCACCCAGAAAGGCCCTTGGACCGGGGTTTGAACCAGGGACCTGCTCGCTGAGAGGCAGCAGCTCTACCAGTTGCGCCACCGTGCTGCCCCAGATAATAATCTTAGATAGGAAAAGGGGGAGAAACATGAGGGTAGATAGTGGTATTACAAAAAAGATCTTTCACATCTTGTCTATCAGGACTCGATTTGAGACATCAAAAAAACTCTACCAGCAAGCACAATTAAAACATGATTACATTTGCATTTGACATCGAGGTGTTGAGATTTGTCCATGAGCGTTTTTTCAGATCAGCCACAGTTTCTGAAGATATTGTTCCAGCCAGCAGTTCTGATAAGCTTGCACAGAAAGTTCTCAGGGGTGGGGGGTGGGGGGTGGGGGGGGTGGTGCAATAGATGAAGCTTTTGTCCTAGTGTACTGTGGAAAAATAGTAATTATTTTAAAGTTTAAAAACTCTTAATAAAAAGGAGAAACGGAGACATGTCTATTTAGCTCAAATTGGAGCGCAAGGTTTATTCTTTTTGCAGAAAGGAGATGCTCACTGAACAAAATCAGAATGAGCACTGAAGACAAAAGAGGCAGTACACATTTTTATACATGTTTCGTGCGTCACACATAAGGGAGTACATGGTTTCTCACACTGATATCAGACACAGGCTGTTTTCCTCAGCACGAGGCGTTCTTTTTCTTGTGGAGCTGGTAATTTTAATTTGATTTGTAACAGTCTTCTGTCCTTGTGGCTAGAACATTCTGATAAAGGGAGAACATGTTGATACAAAAAGCGTCTTCAGCTCGCCAACAGTTCAGATAACATCTTCGTGTGTGTCCTCGTCTCTTTGCAGGTGTTTTGCAAGGACGTTCCTGAGCAGGAGACTTTCAGGAGTTTACCAGAGTTTACATCTACACATCAACTTTAAAACTGCAGGATGGACCTAAATTAACCAATATTTAAACAATACTGTGTCAGTTTATTAATTTTTTTCACAATTTCCCCCCTTTTGTTCCAAAAGGAACAACAAAGTAAGAAAACAAAAGAGTAAACAAGGTTATATATGACAGTATAGACTTTGAATGGGATAAACATCAAGTCCAATGCATCACGGCACTTGTGGTTTGGCACAGGACTATCATAAACTTCAAATGGAAATTGCAAGAGCTGTTTTTGTGGGTTACAGACCCTGATTAAAGCTATATGCATACAGGTAAGAAACTTCAATTTTTATTCAAAACATGAAAACATAAAAAGAACTCAAAGGAGGGCATACTGTTATAATCAAAAAGTATAAAGTATAAAAACAAGAAAACATAAAATTTTATTTAAAAGCATAAAAACAAAATATGAAAGCGTAAGGAATATCTTTAGTTCAGGAAATCTTGTCCAGTGTACTCATGGTCTTCTGGCATAAGCATAAGAACACAACTTTGGACGATTAAAACTACCAAATCTAGGAATTCTAGTCTAGATGGGATGGGTGAGGTTTTAGTCAGGATAGAATGTCCCCCTCTGTCAAAGTCAATGGGTGAGGTTTTAGTCAGGATAGAATGTCCCCCTCTGTCAAAGTCAATTACAAAGATGTCATCGGTGCAGGATGTGTCAATCTGATTTGATTGATTTTCTCTAACTGTAAAATGAATTTTCATTTTATTTTAAAACAAAAGTGGTGGAAGTCCTAGGCAACAGTTCAGTGGATGGGCTGGGCTTTTCAATGTCAGTGTCAGAGGTGGATGTCGTAACTACTCCTGTAAAGGCCTTGTTCACCATGCTCTTGATGCATGGGACGACACAGGAGAAAAATAAACAAAACAGAACTAAAAAGACGATGAGAGGGGCGCAAATTCTCAACAGAAGCTGCCACCATGAACCAGAGGTAAGCCACGCCCAGAAATCAAAGGGCTGTGCGCCTTTAGTACCGCTTTCTACGTAGTCTTTTAATTGGGACAAATCTTCTAGTGCGTCATGGATGGCACCTCCATCGTGTGTTTCATCAGGGATAAATGTACAGCATGCTTGACCAATTATCTTACAAACGCCCCCTTGCGAGGCCGTTAAAAGATCAAGAACAACTCTATTTTGGAGAACCATGTTCCTAATTGCATTTAATTCATTTTGAGTTCCATTTCCTAGCATTTGTGTGGCATTAATCAGGCGGAGAAGTGCATATCTATTGATCTCTACATGGTCGCGGACTTCACCTAATCCAACCATAGGGAATACTTGTTGAAAGAATTTTTCACCACCGTTCCAAATTCTGTATTCCCATGGTACTCCAGTGCTAGTGGTCAGCCCTCCCCATCTAGTGACTTTGGGCAAAGGTGAACGACGGGGTCTCTTATCACGTGATTGTGGTGGTTTTCTTAATACGAACATGGGACTGGATAATTGAACTAGAGCGCAAAGACCTTTCCAATTTGGTGTTAACGCAGTGTGGACCTTGTGACCGCAGAGAAAATACCAATCAGTCAAAACTCTGGAACCTTTGTCACCTGGAACATATAAACTACATTGTGCAGTGGAACATCGACCGTTAGATTGTTTAGTGAGATTGAAAGAACGTTTAAGTAACAGTACTGAACAGTCAGGTAATTTATCGGCTTCAACGCATGGGTCATAAGAAGATTTTCCTACACGGTTCCAAAGATTTAATTGGAGGCTCGGGTGTTCATGTCTATGTTTACAGATGCGGCACTCTATGTACGAGAGGCTGTCAGTGGTGTTAGTTTTCTGAACGTCGCAAAATGTATACACTGTTTTGCATAAATTCCATGGGAGGTAGCCCATATTTTTTGTTCCATTATTGAATATACAAGTTCCTAGGCTACCGGGTTCATTAATTCTGGTAATTTTATCGTAGTCTGTGGTAGTGGGACCAAATCATGCTTGTCACAAGACGAAGAAAAGTTACCTGCTAAAGAACTCATGGCAAGCCTTCGGTATAGGTCTGTGGTTTTATCTAACATTTGGATAGGTATAGGTTTTGTATAGGATCTGGTTGCCCAAGAGTCAGCACCTGGATGTGTACTAAGGCTATAAAGGCAAGCTTGATGGTCAGGATCAATTGGTAAGGGCCGTAAACCTGAGTTGTGTGTTGAGTAGGGCACGTGTGCACATACATAACAGTCAGTAGTATTTCCTTCATGGGCTGTCTTATTCATTAACTGCCACCATAAGTTTGTACTGTAATCATGAGGGTGTGCATGGTCAGGGTTCAGTAGGTGAGTCAAGTCGCATCGGGTACGTGGGAGTGTTTGGCTCTGTGCGTTTCTGGTGTGGTTTAGATAAAATGGAGGGGGAAGCAAATACCAAGTCAGCAGAGCTAAGATTATGGCAATTAATGTAAAGAAGAAACAAATAATGGACTGTTGAAGCCATCTAGGTGTAGATGGCGTGGTCATTGTTCAGGGTGGTGTAGAAGAACCCTTAGGACTTCAAGGTGGGTTAGATTTCTTGTGTCTTTCGTTGCAGAGGTACTCTGAGTGTCGTGGGCACTCAGAGTGACTGTCTGGGCGTGGTGTTCCTTTGTTGCCAGACTCACCAGGTGACAATTTGGATGAGTTGAGTCACTGGTCACCCAACCCTTAGGCTCAGGTGTGGGTTCAAATATTTCTAGCGATGGACAACCTGGCATTCAAGCTCAGATTGTCATTCAACGTTGGCCACCGCAGGGGCTCCTGGTGGGCACTCAGCGGCAAGCTCTAGTGCCTTGGTGTAGCCTTTCAGGCCGATGTCACTGGCTCTGACAGGTTTCCCTTTCCTTGCTCCTCTGATGGTGGTGGGGCGGTTCCTTTGAACAGCTTGCAGTGGGATGCGTGGACACAAGTAGTTCTCTCAGCCACCTTCACAGCCGTGTGGGTGGTCAGCAAAACCTGGAATGGTCCAGTCCACCTGGGAGAGTTCCAGCGCCTTCTCCTGAAACATTTAATCATAACAAAGTCTCCAGGAGAAATACAGTGCAATCGCTTTTGCGCGGGTGTAGGGAGTCCTCCCTGCACCTGAGACCTGATGGATGTTAAATGTTTGGTTAGTTCAATGCAATAGTTCATCATGTTATGATCACAGTGTTTGAGATCGCTGGTGGGATCAGTTGTTGGTCCAACTCCCAGATTGGGAGGAGCTACAAAAAGGATTTCAAAAGGACTAAGATTAAGCCTAGCCCGTCTGCGCATCCGCATATACATAACAGCAATAGGCAAGCATGTGACCCAGTTCTGTTTTGTGTCTTCACAAAGTTTGGCCAGTTTGTTTTTCAAAGTACCATTTTCTCGTTCAACAGCGCCCCCGCTCTGTGGGTGGTAGGCACAGTGTTTTGTTAGGTCAAAATGTAGGGTCGTGGATACTTCATTCATGATCTCATTTGCGAAGTGGGACCCATTGTCACTTGAAATTTTCTGGGGGATTCCCCATCGTGGAATGATCTCTGTCAGTAAAATCTTTGCTACTGTGTTTGCTGTTGCATGTTTTGTGGGGAAAACTTCAACCCATTTGGAAAACATATCGACAACAACCAAGCAGTATTTTTTGTTTAAAACAGGCGTTAACTCAATGAAATCAATCATTAGATGTTGAAAAGGAGCAGTCACTGTCTTGTGTGCACCTGGTGCTGTGTTTTTTATTGTTTTTGAAACATTGTGAGTGGCACATATCAGACATGAGTCACAGTACTGTTCAGCAGATTTAAAAAATTTCACTATAAACCAGTGTGTGTCCATTTCTCGTAACATTCCCCCCTTGGACACATGGTCACCACCATGTGTCAAGACAGCAAAGGAATGGAAGAAATGTCGAGGTAGGCAGGGGTTGATGTTTGGACCTAGCCAGATACCATCAGTGAACGTGCTTCCAAGGCGTTTCCATTCTGCTCACTCAGAAGGTGTTGAGAGTTTTTGCATGTCTGTGATGGTGAATGAGTCAGGTGAGGCTGTGGCCTGAGATGGTGAGCAGACCATAAGAGGAAGTGGGTGGATACTTTCAGGAGGTGTGGTAGCAGCAGACTTAGCTGCGATGTCAGCAGCTGCATTGCCCCTAGAGACAGTCAGTGTTTCTGGTGTGGGCTGCACATTTTACTACAGCAATGTGTTTGGGAAGTGTGATTGCTTGTAGAAGGTTAGCAACAAGTTTGTGGTTCAAGATGGGCTGTCCATCTGAACGAAGGAAGTGACGGTGTTTCCACAAAGCTCCAAAGTCATGTACAACACCAAAAGCATAGCGAGAGTCAGTGAAGATGTTGACAGATTTGTTTTCAGAGAGTTGACAAGCTCTGGTCAAGGCTATGAGTTCACAGGCCTGAGCTGAACAAGGAGGCAATGAACGAGCCTCAATGGTGGAAGAGGAAGTTACAACTGCATAACCGCTGTGAATAGAGCCAGTGTTAGGATCACGTGAAGATGAGCCATCTACAAAGAGTTCCCAGTCTGGGTGTTCAAGAGGTTCTTGTTGTAGGTCAGGTCTAGGTGTGCAAAGCACTTCAAGTTCAGCTAAACAGTCATGTGGTGTACCTTCGATAGGTGAAGGTAAGAGTGTAGCTGGATTTAAAACGTTGTAACGTTGGATAGTGATATTTGGCATGTCAAGGAGAGTGGTGTGGTACCTTAACCAACGCGCTATAGACAAGTGAGTAGTTTTTTGCTCGTTTAGAATGTGAGTGACAGCGTGTGATACAAGCAAGGTCAAATCAGAGTACCCCACAATGTCTCTACTGGCCAATACAGATTTTTCTGCTGCAGCGACAGCGTGCAAACAAAGTGGAAGTCCTGTAGCAACTGGATCAAGTTTTGATGAGAAGTAGGCCACCGGTTTCATGTGGTCACCATGCTTTTGTAACAAAACTGAGGTCATGCATCCCCCCCTTTCATCCACCGCCTGTACAAATGGGCGGCTTGGATCAGGAATACCCAGGGTGGGTGTTTTCTGCAGCTGTAATTTGAGAATCTCAAATGCGGACAGTGCAGGTGGTGTCCAAGTCAATTTAGAGCTCATTTGAAGGCCTTTTTCATGACAAACAGCACGGAGTGGTGTTTCAAGTTCTGCATAGTTTGGAATGAAATGTCGACAGTAACTGCATAACCCTAGGAATGACATTAGCTGTTTCTTTGTCTCAGGAAGAGGAAGAGCAGCAATGGCTGCAACACGCGCAGGAGCCAGTTCTCTTTGTAGTATGACATATGCTGGATATATTCATACATTTTTCACGAGTTCTTCATCTTTCTGACTGTGTAAATGTCGTGCATTGAGTTTAACAGAAATGCGAACGAGAGACGTTATTTATCTTTGACCCATCAAATGAATGCGGTCATTTATTTGCAGAATCAAAGTTTAACATCAAACATTTACATTAATTTGGCAAAATATGAAAACAATAACAATGGCAAGTTCACAGAAAGTGGACAATACGGCGATTGTCCTCACTTCTCAGCAGAATAACAGACATCAATCACAGAAAGTGATTGAGAACTTTGCTTCAGATATTTAGAGAGATGTGTGAGGGAGTTTATCTGTAGGACCAGAACCACACGCTCTTTGGGGAATCAGCTTGGCCACGGTACACTTGGTCGAAATAGAACCTTCTACCTGGTTGATGATAAAATCAGCGTCGGCGTAGGGTTCCTTTCTGACTCTTTCAGCGTCTCCATGAGGACAGCCAAACCCTTAGAGAGTCGTGCGAGGTTATCCAAACAGAAGTTATAACTCCCAAAATCCTCTCTGCATCCTGGATTGTCAGAATTCTGAACTCCTTCAGAACTCTCTTCAGAGAGTTAAACTCTGGAACTCTTCTCCATGAGCTGCATCAGAGAGTTTTTCATCTCTCTTCTCCAGGAGAACTGCAACTCTTTGTAACTCTTTAACTCTTTTACTCTCTTACTCTGGCGAGAACCGGGAAGTTGCCACATTTAAATGAGTTGACTTCCGGGTCATTTTAGAGCTTTCTGATTGGTGGATGGACCAGATCAGAGGTGTGGTTTGTGATGTAAGGTGTTATCAAAGTCAAGGGCAGAGAATGAGATTACTTAAAACAGACAGAAAGATTATTGGAGAAAACGAGACTTCGTGGAGCCTCTACTCTGATTATCTGCTGTAAAGATTAAACATGACATTTCTTCTCAGTAAACATTTTAGTTGACCGAAGCCTGAACTTTAACATACTTACAAATTTGCTCATTGAAGACAGAAAAATCAAGAAATGCATATTAACCTGATTTCTTCTTTGAATGAGGAATAAAAATCATTACTTACTGTTTATGTAAATAAAATGAGTAGTTCTCTTCAACCTGTAAACATTGAGTGAACTAACACAATTTGATTATCAAACATTTGTAAAATAGTAATGATCATAGAGAATTGTCTTTTCTACTTGATTACTTCAAGAAAGAAAGTCTCCAGATGGCTCAAACTGTATTTCTGGATGCAGATCAATGAAATAACAGTCTCTGTCCATCTGGTCAGTTTTGACATAGGCCTAGTCCACTACATCTTCCTTCAGCAGAGATTCTGTGACCCAGAAATGTAACCAGTGGCAATACAAACTGTAGCTTAGACAATGAGGCCTTGTGGCCTTCTGCAGCGAGATATTACAGGAGGCGGATTGTGTGTGTTTTGCATGTTTGTGCATCAGGAGCAGCCAAAAGAAGATCATCAACATACTGAAGCAATGCACAATCAGGTGGAAGACTGAACCCTGCCAGACTATCTCTTAAAGCCTGGTGGAAAATAGTTGGAGACTCACAATAGCCCTGGCAAAGGCGAGTGAATGTGTAAGACTTCCCTAAAAACTCAAATGCAAACCAGTACTGGCTGTCTGGATGTACAGGTACACCAAAGAAAGCGTTAGCCAGGTCTATGACTGAAAAGTGGGTGGAGCCAGTTGGTATTTGAGACAAGATCACATAAGGATTAGGGACGATTGGTGCACGAGCTTGGACTGCAGCATTTACAGCTCTAAGATCCTGAACAAACCGCCACTCATCAGGAGGAGTGGGGCGGATCTTTTTCACTGGAAAAATTGGAGTTCTCACAGGTGAAGTAGGACAAGGAACGATTATGCCTACTTCCAGAAGAGAGTGGAAAACAGGTGTAATGCCTGAGGCTGCCTCAGGTTTCAGTGGATACTGTGGTATTTTTGGTCGGTAACAAGATTTAGGGGTAATTTGGATGGGCTCCTGACCTTTTATCAGACCTACATCATACTTTGTCTGGGCCCACAATGTGGGTGGAACAGCAGAGAGGTCTGGGTTGTCTGAAGTCATCGTAGGCAGTGTTAGTCATGCAGAGGTGTCAATCACTTCTTTGAATGGGGTGACCGGAAGTGATGAAATAAGTGGTTGTCTGTACATTTCCAGAGCAGGAGAGTAGAAACAAGTGTCAAGTGGTTGCCAGTCAGATGCACAGTGGGCTCTCAGTGCTAGAGGGCCTAGAGAGCGCCACTGAGCCTCAGGAGGTTTAGCAAGAGAAACATGAGGAAATGAGTCAGGTACTGTGAAATAGCATGTTTGTGGTGTGACATCATCTGTGAGGCACATCAACAGGAAACATGTAGTCTTTGTCCAGCAGATATCTGTAGTATGTAAGTCAGTTGGTGGTGTTTGCATGAATGAATCTCCTAGCTGGTCAGCTGGGTCTGAAGTAATACGAGCAGTGCAATGCAGCTGTTGTTCATGCATGAATGTGCATGAAGGTGGAAGTCTATCTTTGGCCGTAGAGAGCAAGGCTGCACGCTGGCTCTCATCAGTGAGAGACCATTCAAACACAAACAGCAGATCAGGCACTAGAGTCACCAAAGTGTCCATTGAGTGTGTAGACTTTGACACCACTAGTCCTTCAGGGCTACAATCGATGGACAGATTGAATTTGAGAATCAGATCTCTGGCCAGAAGATTTATTGGACACGTCTGTGAGAGTA
>NW_023619063.1:0-3758 GCF_014905685.2 Nematolebias whitei
CCCCCCCCGCCCTCTTTTCAACTTCTTCTTCCCGTTGAAAGTTTCCGGGGCATTCATGCTTGTCAGAACGCATAGTTACTCAACATGCGTCTGTGCATGGCACATAATTACGCGATGCGTAGTTATGCACACGGGGAGCTGAGTGACAAGACGTTTTTTGGGCAAGCTTCCGCTTCTTACTGTGTTCGAATGGACCCAGTGAGGCGAGGACCACATCCGCTTCGCCCTTAACCCATCAGCGACAGCCTTAAAGGGCGAAGCCTATATGAAATAGAACGTTGGTTACGTACTGTAACCCCAGATTCTATGAATATAGGCGTAGCCCTTTAAGCGTCGGGCCTCACTGGCTCCTAAATGGCTGAAGAAAAAAGCTATTTTGGGAGCCGATTTCCCGCTCTTAACGTAATTTATACGGACCGGGTGGGGCCCACACAGCAGGTGGGCGTGGACTAAATTTTTTCAGTGCTTATGCTCTGCATAACGGGATAAACCCATCAGCGACAGCCTTAAAGGGCTACGCCTATATTCATAGAATCTGGGGTTACAGTACGTAACCAACGGTTTGACTGATACCAAACAGGAGCAAATTGCAGTAATCAAGCCTAGATGTAATGAATGCATGTATTACTGTCTCCAGGTTATTTTTGGACAATATGGGCTTCAGTTTAGACAGCCGCCTCAGTTGGAAGAAACATGATTTAACAATCATGTTTATATGATTGTTAAGTTTCAGGGAAGGGTCCATTATCACGCCCAGATTGGTGACTCTTTGTTTTTCTGACAGGGTTAGAGCGGAGAGGTCGATGCAGTGGTTTGTGATCGTGTCATTGGGAGGGAATCACATGACTTCAGACTTCTTTTCATTGAAACTTAAGAAATTTAAAGCCATCCAGTCACTGATGTCAGCCAGGCAGTCGAGCAGAGGTTGACTAGAGCATGTACCATTGTGTATTAAGGGGAAGTAAATTTGACAGTCATCAGCGTAGAAATGAAAGGGTATGTTGTGTTTCCGGAAAATAGCACCAAGTGGCAGCAGGTATAAAGAGAATAGGAGGGGACCCAGGATGGACCCCTGCGGAACCCCCCATTTAAGCTCTGCCGCTGCAGAACTAAAATCCTTGATTTGAGGTAAGATCTGAACCTATTGAGGGCTGATCATGTGATGCCCACCCACTGCTCCAACCTAGCAATGAGGATCTCATCGTCGATGGTGTCAAAGGCGGCTGTGAGGTCCAATAGGACAAGCAACACAGAATCACCAGTATCTGTGGATATGAAGATGTAATTAAAAACCTTCAGTAGGGCAGTTTCAGTGCTGTGGAGAGGTTTAAAGCTAGATTGGAATAGCTCTAAGATGGCGTGATCCTCCAGGAAGCACTTCAACTGGGACTCAACTATTTTCTCCAGTATTTTAGAAACAATTGGGAGTCGGGAGACAGGCCGGAAGTTGGACACAACTGAGGGGTCAAGGTTTGTTTTTTTAGGAGAGGCTGGACAGCAGCATGTTTAAAGGGTTTTGGCACTACGCCAGTGGATAAACTACTGTTTACTATATCAAGAATAGTCGAGGGGGGACCACATCAAAGGGGGAACCAGAAGGTTTCAAGCTGCACATAACCTGCTCTAGAGAAGATAGAGTGATGGGTTCAAAATGGTTAAAAGGAGCTACAGATTGAGGTGGGATGGATGGGTCATGAGTTGGAGGGGAAATGAGAGCCCGGGTGGTCACAATTTTTTCCAAAAAGAAATGTAGGAAGTTGTCGCACAGCTCAGTCGAGGCTTCCAGAGATGATGGTTCAGTGAGGTGGAGAACAGAGTTTAGGGTAGAGAAGAGGACACATGGGTTGTGAGAGTTTGAGGTTATGATATCAGAGAAGTATATGGATTTAGCAGCTTTCACTGCTTCCTGATTACATTGCTGCCTAACATCCTTGGTGACGTCACTCAGCCAAGGTTCTGCTCTGAGTTTTGATTTTTTGATTTTAATAGGCGCGACATGATCCATAGTCTTTAAGCAGACAGAGTTGAACTGGGATGTCAGCTCCTCAGTGGTGGTGAGAAACACCGGGGGCTGAATTATCATTTCAGAGTTATAAACATCTGTGAAACGTGCGGCAGTGAACTGGTTAATGGTCCGGCTGCGATGTGCAAGAATGCATGACTTAGGAGTTAGATGGGGGAGGGTGAATTCACACTGGACCGGCATGTGGTCTGAAAAAACATCATCACCAATAACAAAATTACTAACAGTCACATCAAAACAAGGTCCAGTGTATGTCTGCGCTCTTGGGTGGGACCGTTTACATGCTGAGTTAGATTAAATGAGTCCAATAAATCTAAAAAGGCCTTAACCCAGGGCTTCTCCAGACAGCACACGTGCAAATTAAGGTCCCCAATAATGAAAACATGGTCATATTTTGGTGTGATTTCAGCCAAGAAGTCAGAAAACTCATTTATGAAATCCTTAGACCGAGGTGGGCGGTAAATGAGAAGAGAAAGATGCGATACGCCAGACCCAACAATTCAGAAGAGCTGAAGGCCACTTTCAGAGCAACCTGGGCTCTCATAACACCTGAGCAGTAACACAGACTGATTGACTCCATGCCACGCCGCATTACTGCAGTAATCCAGGCAAGAGGAGCCCCAACTAAGTATTGTGTGTAGGGATGCACAATATTATTGGCATGGAATTGGTATTGGACGATATTAGCGTTAAAGTTCAATTTCGGACATCGGCCATTCCATCAAAATAATTCACCGATATAAAAGGCACTGTTTTTGTATGACAACCTAGTGACAAGGATGCTTGCAGCGGCAGCATAAAGTGATGATGTCACGCGCGCCTACCTGATCTCACGGCAGAGAGGAAAATTCAAAATGTCGGCGATGTAGAAGTTTTTTTCTTGGTTGAGGATTCTGAAGATTTTTGGACTATGTTGAGCCTCGCTACATCGTCCCCAGTCTGAGATATTTTTCCGATGTAGCCTTACCTGAGTTACAAGTAGGGATGAGGCCGATCCGATCCAGTATCGGGCTCCAATACCAGCATAATTTACGTATCGGATTTTTCCGATCCAACCTGCAGAGACTTCCGATCCATGATGCATGTCTGTGTCTCCAAGTAAAACGTTTCCACATGTGATTCCCTGTCTGCTGCTCTGCACATTGGCTTCAAACTATGGAATGGATTTCCTGAACGGAGGCATGTCTCATGAGCCCAGAGTAATAAGACCCGCCTCACATTCAGGAAATCCATTTCATAGTTTGCAGTCAGCTACAACGTGCAGTAGCACTGTGGTTAACGACTAACCAACTTTTCATCTAAACATGTCCACTGTGTGGAAGTATTTTACACTAGAAACACCACAAAACAAGACAGCAATGTGCAATGTCTGCAGAGCCATAGCACCACATTAAACCACGATAAAGTTAGTTTTACGTTGGACATTCAAGCTCCGGGGCTTTAGCGGTGTGTTCTTCTCGTTCAGTCCGAAGCATGCAGTCTGATTTCGCTCAGCCATGGTCACTCTGCCCGTCTCGGAGGAGGGGCAGACTGAGCGCGGCTGACCGAAAACAGTCTGCCATCTCCGGACTGAATGACAATAACACACCGCTGAAGCCCCGGAGCTCGAAGTTTACCGAAAAGTTGCTAAACTTCATTGTAATTAATGACCAACTGCTATCAGCTGTAGAAAATGAAGGATTTCGCAGCTTGATACTTGCAGCCAAGATATAGTTTACCCTCCAAGAGATATTTA
>NW_023619063.1:3858-14987 GCF_014905685.2 Nematolebias whitei
CTAAAAACAGGAACATGTCTGTGTTGGTTTATGCCATGAACTTAGCATATGTTTGAAGCCATCTAATCACTTTAATATCCACTTTAAAGTTAGGAATTAAAGTTAGCCCCTCCCTGGGCTGCCACCTTACCGTGGTGGAGGGGTATGAGTGGCCCAATGATCCTAGGAGCTATGCTGTCAGGGGCTTTATGCCCCTAGTAGGGTCACCCATGGCAGACAGGTCCTAGGTGAGGGACCAGACAAAGTGCAGCCCAAAGACCCCGAAGATGACACAAATAAATGGACCTAGTGTTCCCTTGCCCGGACATGGGTCACCGGGGCCCCACTCTGGAGCCAGGCCTGGAGGTGGGGCACAAGGGCGAGCGCCTGGTGGCCGGGCTTTTAACCATGGAGCTCGGCCGGGCACAGCCCAAAGAGGAGACGTGGGTCCCCCTTCCCATGGGCTCACCACCTGTGGGAGGAGTCAAAGGGGTCGGGTGCAATGTGGGATGGGTGGTGGCCGAGGGCGGGGACCCTGGCGGTCTGATCCTCGGCTACAGAAGCTGGCTATTGGGACGTGGAATGTCACCTCACTGGTGGGGAAGGAGCCTGAGCTGGTGTGTGAGGATGAGAGGTTCCGGCTAGAAATAGTCGGACTCACCTCTACCCATGGCTCGGGCTCTGGAACCAGTTTCCTTGAGAGGGGCTGGACACTCTTCCACTCTGGAGTTGCCCCTGGTGAGAGGTGCTGAGCAGGCGTAGGCGTACTTATTGCCCCCCAACTTGGTGCCTGTGTATTGGGGTTCACCCCAGTGAATGAGAGGGTGGCCTCCCTCCGCCTACATGTGGGGGGACGGGTTCTGACTGTCGTTTGTGCTTATGCACCAAACGGCAGTTCAGATTATCCACCCTTTCTGGAGTCCTTGGAGGGGGTACTGGAAAGTGCACCTTCTGGGGACTCCCTTGTTCTGCTGGGGGACTTCAATGCTCATGTGGGCAATGACAGTGAGACCTGGAGGGGTGTGGTTGGGAGGAACGGCCCCCCTGATCTGAACCAGAGTGGTGTTCTGTTGTTGGACTTCTGTGCTCGTCATGGATTGTCAATAATGAACACCTTGTTCAAGCATAAGGGTGTCCATATGTGCTCTTGGCACCAGGACACCCTGGGCCGCAGTTCGATGATCGACTTTGTCATCGTCTCATCTGATCTGCGGCCACATGTCTTGGACACTCGTGTGAAGAGAGGGGCGGAGCTGTCAACTGATCACTACCTGGTGGTGAGTTGGCTCCGATGGTGGGGGAGGATGCTGGTCAGACCTGGCAGACCCAAACGTATTGTGAGGGTTGGCTGGGAACGTCTGGCAGAGTCTCCTGTGAGACGGACTTTCAACTCCCACCTCCGGGAGAACTTTGAACATGTTCCGAGGGAGGTGGGGAACATTGAGTCTGAGTGGACCATGTTTCGTGCCTCTATTGTCGAGGCGGCTTACCAGAGCTGCGGCCGCAAGGTTGTCGGTGCCTGTCGCGGCGGCAACCCTCGAACCCGATGGTGGACACCGTCGGTGAGGGATGCTGTCAGGCTGAAGAAGGAGTCCTATCGGGCCTTTTTGGCCTGTGGGACCCCGGAAGCAGCTGATGGGTACCGGCAGTCCAAGCGGCATGCGGCTCGGGTGGTTGCTGAGGCAAAAACTCGGGCATGGGAGGAGTTCGGAGAGGCCATGGAGAACGACTTCCGCACGGCTTCGAGACGATTCTGGTCCACCATCCGGCGTCTCAGGGGGGGGAAAGCGGTACGCCACCAACACTGTTTATAGTGGGAGTGGTGTGCTGCTGCCCTCAACTCGGGATGTTGTGGGTCGGTGGGCGGAATACTTTGAAGACTTCCTCAATCCCACCGGCACGTCTTCCACTGAAGAAGCGGAGCCTGGGGACTCTGGGTCGGGCCCTCCAATCTCTGGTGCTGAGGTCACCGAGGTGGTTAAAAAGCTCCTCAGTGGCAGGGCCCCAGGGGTGGATGAGATTCGCCCAGAGTTCCTTAAGGCTCTGGATGTTGTAGGGTTGTGTTGGCTTACGCGACTCTGTAATATTGCGTGGACATCGGGGGAAGTTCCCCTGGATTGGCAGACCGGGGTGGTGGTCCCCCTATTCAAAAAGGGGGACCGTAGAGTGTGTTCCAACTACAGGGGAATCACACTCTTAAGCCTCCCTGGTAAGGTCTATTCGGGGGTTCTGGAGAGGAGGGTCCGTCGGATAGTTGAACCTCAGATTCAGGAGGAGCAGTGCGGTTTTCGTCCTGGCCGTGGAACACTGAACCAGCTCTACACTCTCAGCAGGGTCCTGGAGGGTGCGTGGGAGTTTGCCCAACCAGTCTACATGTGCTTTGTGGACTTGGAGAAGGCGTTCGACCGCGTCCCTCGGGGGGCCCTGTGGGGGCCCTGTGGGGGGTACTCTGGGAGTATGGGGTACCGGGCCCTTTGATACGGGCTGTTAGGTCCCTGTATGACCGGTGTCAAAGCCTGGTCCGCATCGCCGGCAGTAAGTCGGGCTTGTTCCCGGTGAGAGTTGGACTCCACCAAGGTTGCCCTTTGTCACCGATTCTGTTCATAACTTTTATGGACAGAATTTCTAGGCGCAGCCAAGGTGTTGAGGGGATCCGTTTTGGTGGCCTTAGGATTGCTTCTCTGCTTTTTGCAGATGATGTGGTCTTATTGGCTTCATCAGCTCGTGATCTACAGCTTTCCCTGGAGCGGTTCGTAGCCGAATGCGACGCGGCCGGGATGAAGATCAGTTCCTCCAAATCCGAGGCCATGGTCTTGAGCCGGAAAAGGGTAGAGTGCCCTCTCCGGGTCAGGGAGGAGGTCCTACCCCAAGTGGAGGAGTTCAAGTATCTTGGGGTCTTGTTCACGAATGAGGGAAAAACGGAGCGTGAGATCGATAGGCGGATAGGTGCAGCGTCAGCAGTGAAGCGGGCGCTGTACAGGTCTGTCGTGGTGAAGAGAGAACTGAGTCAAAAGGTGAAGCTCTCAATTTACCGATCGATCTACGTTCCCACCCTCATCTATGGTCACGAGCTTTGGGTTGTGACCGAAAGAATGAGATCTCGGATACAAGCGGCCGAAATGAGTTTTCTCCGCAGGGTGTCTGGGCTCTCCCTTAGAGACAGGGTGAGAAGCGCGATCATCCGGGAGGGACTCAGAGTAGAGCCGCTGCTTCTCCACGTCGAGAGGAGCCAGTTGAGGTGGCTTGGGCATCTGTTTAGGATGCCTTCTGGACGCCTCCCTGGTGAGGTGTTCCGGACACATCCCACCGGAAGGAGGCCCAGAGGAAGACCCAGGACACGCTGGAGGGACTATGTTTCTCGGCTGGCCTGGGAACGCCTCGGGATTCCCCCGGAAGAGCTGGCCCAAGTGGCTGGGGAGAGGGAAGTCTGGGCCTCCCTACTTAGGCTGCTACCCCCGCGACCCGACCCCGGATAAGCGGAAGAAAATGGATGGATGGAATGGATGGTTTTGTGTTAGCAGAATTTAATTCTAACTTTGAAACTTATCCAACATTAATAAAACTTACCTCATGTTGCCTTTTTGGACATGCATGCATATATTTGTACAAATTGTACTTGAGAGGATATTATTAAAGCCTCATATAAAATCAATAATGATGATGATATTGGGACGCATCGGTATCAGCCAATATCCAGATTTGGGGATCGGTATCGGATCAGTTAAAAAAAATGTGGATCAGTGCATCTCTAGTTACAAGCCTTCATTTCCGACGTCATTGAGAAGCTAATAGCCGACAGACATTTGGACATCAAGTGTTAGCCCCATTAGCATGATTAGTCTTACGGCACAATAGATAGACAAAAACTTTTAACTTAAAAAAGCTGTCCTTCATGCACAGGAGTGCAGAGGATCCCACACTACAGCTAGGAACCTGGAACAAACCTCCACAAGTGAGACAGCATCGCAGGTGACTAATGCTAATAAATAATAGTTAACACTTTTAATTTAATATAAGTTAAAGTGCTATGCATATCATATGGCTGTTACTGAATATATGTCACCAGCTCTTACAGCTGTTACACAATTTTTGTAGCAAATAAGCCTAAATAAGCGAGCTATGTTCTGACAAAGGAAAGTATATAAAATATCGAGATCAGCCAAATAAGTTTTAACATATCGGCATATCGGCCAAAAATCCAATATAGTGCATCCCTAATTGAGTGCTGTACATGCTCATACTTTTCATGTTCATACTTTTCAGTTGGCCAACATTTCTAAAAATCCTTTTTTTTTATTGGTCCTAAGTAATATTCTAATTTTCTGAGATACTGAATTTGGGGTTTTCATTAGTTGTCAGTTATAAACATAAACATTAAAAGAAATAAACATTTGAAATATATCAGTCTGTGTGTAATGAATGAATATAATACAAGTTTCAATTTTCGAATGGAATTACTGAAATAAATCAACTTTTTCACAGAACAGCATTGAGAGCACTAAGGTTTGCTCCACAATAGCATAGGTCCAGCAGAGGGAGCTGCTTTTCTTGGAGGAGAAGCAGGTCATAATCATACCCTGTCCTCTAAATTTATTACTGATGCCTTCAGGCCACCACTTCACAGCACCATGCAGGAAGACGAACAGATTATCTTAGGCTTTATTCATTCTGCCATCAGGCTACATACAGTATCCTTAAAGGTAGCGTGCAGCTCTGAATTATTCCCGCAGCTTCATTACATGGTGATTTAAGTGTGGTTTAATCTTTATTATACATACCAAACCTGAAAATATTTATCAACCTTAATACCTTTGTAAATGTTTTTTTCTTAAAGTTTGTAAGTACAGTACCTTGAAAAATTATCAGACTCTTAGTAATCTTTCCATTTTGTGTTCTTACAACTTGAAATTTAACTGAAATTTAACTTAATTGAGATTAATTATTCTCTGGATGTACAGTGGTGCAGTTGGTAGAGCTGCCGCCTCTCATCAAGAAGGTTGCCGGATCAAATCCTGTCCGGGGGTATTTTCTGGGTGGAGTTGCATGTTCTCTCCGTGCGTGGGTTTTCTCCAGGTACTCTGGTTTCCTCTCACAGACCAAAAACATGCATGTTAGACTGATTGATTGGTAACTCTAAATTGTCCCTAGGTGTGAGTGAGAAAGTGAATGGTTGTTTGTCTCGTTTATGTGTCCCTGTGATGGACTGAAGACCTGTCCAGGCTGTCCCCCTAAAGAAAGAACTGGCTAAAGATAATGGATGGATAATGCATTTTATTTGTGAGTGCCTTTTGAGACACCCAAAAGTAAAAACAATACATACAATAAAAAGCACAGACTAAAAATTTGTACAAAAGACTAAAAGACTTTATAACGAGAAGGCTAACTTGAACAGATGAGTTTTGAGTTGTGATTGGAAGGTCAGAAGAGAGGCAACATTGCAGATGTCTGGAGAAGAGTGTGTGGAGCAAAACGATGTTTCTCATGTTGCTGAGGCGTTAAAGGGCATGGCGAGGTGGCTAGAAGAGGAAGAACGAAGAGAATGGGTATGGGTGGTGATGTGCAGGAGACTGAACAGATAAGAAGGGGTAAAGTTATGGATGGCCTTGAATGTGTACAGCAGGGCTATATACTGAATTCTGAGCATCATCGGAAACCAGTGGAGTTTTTGACTGGGTGATGTGGTGAAATGATAGTGTTTTAGTAAAGATCAAGGGTGCTGTATTTTGGACCATTTGAAGCTTTAGGAGGGATTTGTGAGGGAGACCGAATGGAAGAAAGTTACAATAATCTATAACTGAGATGACAAGACTGTGAACAAGAATGGTAGTAGAGTGCAGAGAGAGGGAAGGGTGGAGTGGAGTCAAAGGAAATATACAGACTGGGTCATGTTACTGATGTGAGAATGAAATGATGAGTGCTGTCAAGCATGACACCCAGACTCTTAACTAGAGAGGAAGGAAGTGACATGGAGATGTCAATGGTGACAGAAAAACTGTTGACGTAGGAAAGGGTGGATTTAAAATGCAGTTTTGTCGCTGTTTAATTTAAGGAATTTTAATGTGAACCAGGATTTGATTTCAGCTAAACAGGAAGTGATGGGGGAGGGAGGTATTGATTAGGTAGATAAGAAGAGCTGGGTGTCATCAGCAAGGTCATGGAAATGGATACTGAATTTACCAAAAATGTGGGAAAGAAGGTAAGTGATGAAAAGAAGGAACACACTTGAAGTGATGGGGAGGAGTGCAGGGGTGGTCCTAGCCTGTTTGGTGCCCTGGGCAAACAACTTCTCTGGCAGCCCCCCCCCCCCCACACACACACATACACACACACACACACATACACACACACACACCTCTGCTCCCCTGAGCCCACATCACCCAACTTCCCCTCCACACCACCCTTGGGTGCGCAAACACACTCCACCGTGACATCTAAAAAAGTTAAATCTGGTCCTCTGGACATTCAAAAAAACAAAACAAAGCAAATCAACAAAAAATGTAGAAATGTTTCGTCTCTCATCCGAGAGACTTCCTCAGTCTGAGGAGCTGTATTCAGCTCAGTCTCTTAAATAGCACCTTCTCAGAGTGGATCAACCAGTTTTGCTGCTGACAACCAAAACCAGCTGATCACATGCTCAAGAAGGACCATCAGCCTAACAATGGATCATTAGCACCTGATGGCTGGCACCGTGACATATTTAGATTACTGTGTACCATTACAGACACTCAGTTTTTTTGAATATATATATTATTCAAAAAACTTTAATTTGAATCAAGTCAAGTCAACTTTATTCATAGAGCACATTTAAGTGTAATAGTTTGAAGTGCAATAGTAAATTGTCTTATTTAAAGAAGGGTAAGGCTTTTCATGACAGTTACCATACCATACCATACCACTTTATTTATAAAGCACTTAAAACAGCTACAAGGCCAACCAAAGTGCTGTACAGACAAAACAACAGGTAACACACAAAGCAAAATACAAATTGAGGTAAATCAGAATATAGACAAAAAATGATGCAGATAATGACGACAAACCAGTGTGGAGCGTACAGGATCAAAACACAGATCATCTTGTCAGAGTCAGAGTCAGAGTTTCTTTATTGTCATTCGCACCTCATGTGGTACATGTGGTGGAGCGAAATTATGTACACGGGGTCCCAGTTACATCCAACAATAAAATGTCTAAGAAAAACAGTAATAACATCTAAGATATGAACTAAGAAAAACAATGTGTTGAATGCTATTGAATAGTAGTGAGTTTTTAAACGGGACTTGAAAACCGAGAGGGAGGGGGCCTGTCTGACAAGCTGAGGTAACTTGTTCCAGAGTCTTGGTCCTGCTACAGAGAAGGCCCTGTCACCTCTGCGCTTAACACGAGTTCCTGGAACTGTGAGGAGCAACTGGTCCGCTGACCTCAGGGAGCGTGGTGGGACATATGGTTGTAGCAAATCAGAGAGATGGGGGGGGGGGACACTGTTCAGTGATTTGTAGACATACAGGAGTATTTTGAACTGGATTCGAAAGTGAACCGGTAACCAGTGCAGTGAGGCCAAAACTGGTGTAATGTGCTCTCTTTTGCCTGTACTGGTTAAAAATCGGGCTGCTGCATTCTGGACCAGTTGTAGTCGTGCAATGGAGGTTTGACTGATACCAAACAGGAGTGAATTGCAGTAATCAAGCCTAGATGTAATGAATGCATGTATTACTGTTTCCAGGTTATTTTTGGACAATATGGGCTTCAGTTTAGACAGCCGCCTCAGTTGGAAGAAGCATGACTTAACGATCATGTTTACATGATTGTTAAGTTTCAGGGAAGGGTCCATTATCACGCCCAGATTAGTGACTCTTTGTTTTTCTGACAGGGTTAGAGCGGAAAGGTCGATGCAGTGGTATGTGATCGTGTCGTTGGGAGGGAACAACATGACTTCAGACTTCTTTTCTTTGAAACTTAAGAAGTTTAAAGCCATCCAGTCCCTGATGTCAGCCAGGCAGTTGAGCAGCGGTTGAATAGAGCATGTACCATTGTGTCTTAGGGGGACGTAAATTTGACAGTCATCAGCATAGAAGTGGAAGGGCATGTTGTGTTTCCAGAAAATAGCACCAAGCGGCAGCAGGTATAAAGAGAATAGGAGGGGACCCAGTATGGACCCCTGCGGAACCCCCCATTTAAGCTCTGCCTCTGCGGAACTAAAATCCTTGATGGAGACACAAAATGATCTGTCAGTGAGGTAAGATCTGAACCTATTGAGGGCTGATCCTGTGACGCCCACCCACTGCTCCAACCTAGCAATAAGGATCTCATGGTCGATGGTGACAAAGGCGGCTGTGAGGTCCAACAGGACAAGCAGCACAGAATCACCGGTATCTGTGAATCTGAAGATGTCGTTAAAGACCTTCAGCAGGGCAGTTTCAGTGCTGTGGAGAGGTTTAAAGCCAGATTGGAAAAGCTCTAAGATGGCGTGATCCTCCAGGAAGCACTTCAACTGGGACTCGACTATTTTCTCCAGTACTGGAGAAAGTTGTGCAATTACATTTGTGTCTTGCTCAAAGTGCAGTAGCGTAAATTGTATTATTTAAAAAATAGAATAGAATAGAAACAGCCTTCATTGTCCCACAAAAAGAAACTAGAATAATACTATAGACCTACAGAGTAAGACACATAAATACTGTATACCATGAATTTTAAAGTATACATTACAAATACAAAAAATATTATAGAAAATAATTCCACTTTGGAGTAAGCTGTTGGGGGAAGAATCAGTTTTGTTGTGTGTTTCCTTGACTGATGAAGCCTTCCAGACCGAAGGCGAAATGTTTCAGCACAAAAAAAAAGAAACTGTCCAGATGACCTGACTGAAAAATGTTGGATTTTATATCTGGATTACTGAGCATGGACTTTGTTATTATAGAAAATACAATTAAAATAAGGCTTTTCTAAATTGCACATATAGAACACTTAAGAAAATCTGTGTACAACAATTGCACTTTGAGCAAGACACAAACGTCTCTGCACAACTGTCAAGGAAGGTCTGAACCTTTACATACATACTGAACATTATTATTGATATCATCTTATTTCTTTATATATTGTTTTTAATATTTAGGAACTTTTTGTGTGAATCTTTTTACCTGTTGCTGCTGTTACACTTGAATTTCCCAACCGTGGGACAATAAAGGCTGTTTCTATTCTATTCTATTTTTTAAATAATACAATTTACACTACTGCACTTTGAGCAAGACACAAATGTAACTGCACAACTGTCATGAAAAGCCTTACCCTTCTTTAAATAAGACAATTTACTATTGCACTTCAAACTATTACACTTAAACTATTGCATCCCCCCCACCTCCCATCCCAGACATCTACACCTTCAGATGCAGGAAGAGAGCCACCTGCATCATGAAGGACCCCACTCACCCAGCGCACACACTTTTTGCACCGCTCCCCTCAGGAAGGAGGTTAAGGAGCATTAAGTGTAGAATCACTAGACTGAAGAACAGCTTCTACCCTGAGGCTGTTAGACTCATGAATCTTTAACCAGAATAATCACTGTGAAAAAAAATCACATCATGTTGCTGCTGATCTGTTTCATGTTACTGTGTTCATTCGTGCTCATCTGCTCACACAGACTCATGTTCATGCTGCTGTTCGGCAAATTGTTTTTATACTACTAGTGCTAAGTGTATTTTTATTAACGTTTTCTTAGTTCATATCACAAATCTTATTACTGTTTTTCTTTTACATTTTAATACTTTGTTGGATGTAACTGGGACCCTGTGAACACAATTTCAAATGACAAATAAAGAACCTTGAATCCTTGAAACAAGAAAATACAGATTAAAGTACACACCAACTGAACACTTGTTCAAAACTTTACGAAATGCTATGCAGCCTACATAAAATAACACCTTTCAAGCTCTAAGACATGACACAGCAGCATACCTTTATTTTTTGCTCGTTTCTCTTCTTTTATCTTTTTCCTAAATTGGACACCTGATGGGCAACAATGATGCAACTGGTAGAGCTGCTGCCTCTCAGCAAGCAGGTCCCTGGTTCAAATCCCAGTCCAGGGGCCTTTCAGGGTGGAGTTTGCATGTTCTCTCCGTGCATACGTGGGTTTTCTCCAGGTACTCCAGTTTCCTCCCACAGCCCAAAAACATGCATGTTAGGCTGATTGGTAACTCTAAATTGTCCCTAGGGGGTAGTGAAAGAGTGAATGGTTGTTTGTCTCGTTTGTCTCTATGTGTCCCTGTGATGGACTGGAGACCTGTCCAGGTTGTACCCTGCCCCTTACATAGTGATTGCTGGACATGGGCACCGGCGACCCCCGTGACCCAAAATGGAATAAGCGGGTAAAGATAATGGATGGATATCCTGATGCATGCTCAATAATCCAGGTAGAAAAATCTAAAAAAGTTAAATCTGGTCCTCTGGACATTCAAAAAAAAAACAAAAAAACAAAGCAAATCAACAAAAAAATGTAGAAACGTTTCGTCTCTCATCCGAGAGACTTCCTCAGTCTGAGGAGCTGTATTCAGCTCAGTCTCTTAAATAGCACCGTCTCAGGGTGGATCAACCAGTTTTGCTGCTGACAACCAAAACCAGCTGATCACATGCTCAAGAAGGACCATCAGCATAACAATGGATCATTAGCACACTGATGGCTGTTTACTACTCACAGAGGGCTGAGTGATACTAGCAATCACAGCATTGTAAGAGGGGGACAGTTGAACCCGGAGGCCTCCACCCCTGTTTAATGATGGACGATTTCTTTTCACAAAGATGGCCTCCTTTACTCCTCTCTCAAAGGTTGCACCAAGTAGAATTCCTCTGGTGGAGATGATCACAGCCACAGAATCAGCCATCCGCAACAACAAAATTAAAGAGGCTGAAGCAGAACAGCTCAGAATCAAAGTTTCAGCCTGCCTCAGCAATGCCAAACCACCACCTTCCAACATCAGTAGAGAGGAGAGGGATGCACTCACCACTCTTAGCAAGGACAAAAACATCATCATTCTCCCAGCAGACAAAGGAAGGTGCACAGTGATTTTGAACCAGAAAGACTATCATGAGAAAGTTATGACACTCCTTAGTGACTTAACCACTTATGAACCTCTGAAAAGAGATCCAGGAAGTGGTTACAAGAA
>NW_023619064.1:0-1398 GCF_014905685.2 Nematolebias whitei
TGATATGCACTACATGTGACATGTAGCACATGTGCCATGTACCACATGCACCACATGTGACGTGTACCCCATGTGACATGTACTACATGCAACACGTACCACATGTGACATACCACATGTGACATGTACCACATTTGACATGCACCACATATGCCATGTAACACATGTGACATGCACCACATGTGCCTATGTTCCACATGCGCCATGCACCACATGTGCCATGCACCACATGTACCATGCACCTGATATAAAAATATATTTTACAAGGTTTTAAGTTACCTTTATGCCTATTCAAACATATATTTTGTGTATGTTACTTATCAGAATTAAATGTCTAAATTGCCATAAAAGGCAAGTGTGGAATGATATAGGAATGATTATTTTGATGCTTTTATGTCAATTTATACTTATTTTATACTCGTTTTATATGCAGCTTCTCTGTGCAAGTCAGACCTGTACTGCAGATGTGTTTTGGAGGAATGAAAATAAGCCTCCAGGGGTGCTCTTGCCGCAAGATCTGGCCCATCTTGCTGTTACAGTGACCCGGAATTTGATGTAGACAGGTCTTTCATCCACCCACGACCTTGTTTTTGAAAGACATGTTTTTATGAGCCATCGCTCTGCTGTACAAACTGCTTTGATGATGGAAAACATGTTTGCTCTGCCCGCACGTCACCCAGTCAGAGGGACAGTATAAAAGTGTAACACACAGAAAAATAGTAGAAGTCTGCTGCGGACCAACGCGCGAGGTGCCCAGCTGTCAGTGGGATTCCTGTCACTCGGGTCGAAGGCTTCCCGACCACGTGTCACGGTGAGAGGCTCTCATATCAATTTGTGTGTAAAGAGTGTACAAGTGTACATGTTTGCTTGGCTGTTTTCTGTGGCAGATTAATAAATGACACTATTATTTCTAGCAGAACAGTCTCCTTGTTTTATTTCCTCTCGTGTGAATTATTGGGGCCGACCGTTCACGAACCTTTGTTAAAGAAATTTCATAAAACAAGGCCCAACTAGATCGTTGCACAAGACAACTTGCCGATGTGAATCATCGCATATGGGATCCAAGCGGAAAAACACCCAGACAGATCAGCGTGATGGAATCTGACAGTCAGAGTGAGTGACGCAGTTGAAATATTGTTTTCTGGTTGCTTGATCACTACTGTTGTCGATGTTGAGACATTGTTTATTTGGTTTGGTATTGTTTCTGAACACCCCCAGCAAGAATGAATTTTGTGTGTACTTTAGTTAGAGACTATGAGGACTTTAACTATGCCAACATGCAGTTCATTTGTTAAACTTCAATCTTTGAGGAGTCAATGTAGATTAATGCTACCTTAAGTACCATAACCTACATTGGTCTCACGACTCTCAAGCCGAACCTACTCGAACGATCCTATT
>NW_023619064.1:1498-14936 GCF_014905685.2 Nematolebias whitei
GGGGCTGCTAGCTAATCCTTAAAATGAGTCTCGCCATATACTCCAAATACATTTAGGGGGAAACCAAAAACCCAAAACTCAAGTCGTTCGTCTAAAGGGAAAACAGACAATTGAACCAAACTATATTTTGCCATGTAAATCTAACTTAAACCAAGTTAGGAATGGAAGAATAGTTTGGAATGCCCTCTATAGGTATAAATCCCTATATATAATTTTTCAGCATGACCCACCCTTTAATTGGTATCTGTAGCTGATCTAAACCATGATAGCTTACACACCAGGTGCGTATAGGTATAAATCCCTATATATAATTTTTCAGCATGACCCACCCTTTAATTGGTATCTGTAGCTGATCTAAACCATGAATAGCTTACACACCAGGTGCATATAGGTTAAGGTCTTATGCAAAATCCCACTCATAAACCCAACTAAAACCACGTAAATGCATGAACACATAAGAACCAGAATGGCGTCCACTGGGAACCACCAGCAGCAACCTTCGCTGAAGGGACCTACAACTCCAACGTGGGTCTCCAAACTCCATCCAGTGGTCGCCTCTTCAGTTCAGTCAAGGGAACCCCTCTACATGCTGATCAATCAACACCTCCAATCATTGTGGATTTATCATTGTGGATTTACCGTTGTGGATTATATAATTTTTTCCAATGGATTACAGACTTTGTGTCCAAGGGGTTAAAGCTTTGCTGCAATGGAACTACCAACAACATTATGGAATTACAAACAACATTATGGAATTACCAACAACATTATGGAATTACCAAAACCGTTGTGGGATTACCTTCTTTGACTTTTGTTTTCCTCTTGCTGGATTACATCAAGATCAAGGACATTCGGAGGTGTAAGTGCATGTTGGAATTCATCCCCATGGACAGGCGATGATTTCCAAAGGGGGGACTGTAGGGAACTAGACCTCCTATATCAATCTGTCTCTGAAGACCTTCAGGAGACAGGAACTGTTATTTCATTTATTTGAATCCAGAACACAAATTATCTCATCAAGAGACTACTTAGTTGTATCCTGAATTAGTCAATTGAAAGAACACTCTTCTTTTTTATATTATCATTACTATTTTACAATATCTTGATCATCAAAAGTGTGTTCAGTTCATACCATTTCTAATGTTGAAGTAAACCACTCATTTAAATCAACTGTGAAACAGTATTAATGATTTTTAAACCTCATTAGACTTAGATCATACAAGTTAAATGTCTATTTACAAAGTAAGTGTGCATTTTACACTTCTGTCTGAATGAGGAGTGGAGTTTAATGTCTGTCAGAAGTCAGAGAACAAGTTATGAGAACGAAGTGCTTTGTTTTAAAACTCTCAGACAGTAAATAAGAACTGGCACCTACAAGTCTCTCACTGCTTCAAAATATTTTCCTGTCAGTTACTAACCGTTCTTAAAAACATTTCTGCTGTCTGTGACTTCTAATAACCCTCTGACATCACTAAAACTCCACCCCTGCTGGTTGTGTTAACCAATCAGGAAGTACCAAGTAACAGGAAGTGGATACCCTTTAAAAGTCAACACTTCCTGGAACTATTCAGTTTTACTGGAACTTTCAGTTTTACTGGAACTTTCAGGCTTACTGGAACTTTCAGTCTTAATGGAACTTTCAGAATAACATGAGGCTAAGGTCTAACAGTCTCTACTCTAATAGCTGATGGATTTTGGACCATGAGCCAAGGGTCCGTCCATTTCAGCGGAGTCACAGCACGCCTCGCTGTGATCTCACCCCAAGCATTAAATGCTCTCAACTTCTAAGGAAGATTCCTTCTAAGGAAGCTTATTCTGTTGAACGGAGTATCTGGACACTACTTCGGACGATTCTCAGCCACTCTGACCGGAGACGCTGAAAGGTAGCGTGGAAATGGACCTCTGTTCCGGAGCTGATTTATCTTCTGCTCAGGTAACGAGTCGTCACGAGTCGTCACGCATCGAATGCACCGGGGCTGAGCTGGGGTCGGATGAAGGGTGCCATTCCTGGTCAACATACTTTCCTCCATCCATCTAAATCTCTCCTCTTTAAACCTCTAAATCTCTTCTCTTTAAACCTCTTCGCCAGTAAATCAAGCTAAATGCCTTCAGAGATGAATTATTCTCCTTGAGTAATCCTCTGTTGTCTTGTTATTTGAACTTGCTAAATTTATTAATCAGAAATAGATCAGCAAATCAAGTGTACATGCTGGATGTAAAATTTTGATTCTGTTAAATAAATGACTGCATTTATTCTGATGGGTCAAAGATAAATGATGTCTCATGTCACTAATTATACACTCCACTCTCAAGTTATCTTGGTCACATGGCAGAAATTTAACTCAAAAAAAGAAAGAATCTGTTGTTAATTAAACAGTTAATATTCTTTGTGCTTAAACTAGCCTTAAGAATAATTAATTAGTAGTATGTCACCAGCAACAGCTGTCCTGACATACTACACTTTCATCTTTATGTGAAATTGGTGTTTGTGAACATTTAGTCCTGTGACGGTTGATAAATATTTTTAGGTTGAATGTTAGGCATTGATCTGTTCTTTAATTGTTTCTGTGCTGAAGACATTTTTATCAATGTAACAATTAATTAACATTGGTTAACTGGACATCATTAACTTCACGCAGACTCTCTCACTGGTATATTTTCATCTTTAAATCACTTCTTGGTCTGCTGCCTTCATACATCTCCTCCTACATGTCTCTGTGTGAGTGCAGCTACGGAGTGCGCTCTCAGGACATTATTACCTGCAGTGTTCCCTCAGTGAGGACTGAACTAGGCAAAAGGGCCTTCTCCTACTCCGCTCCTGTTTCCTGGAATATCTTACAAAAAGATTTGAAGCTCTCGACCTTGACCTCTCTAAGTGTCTTTAAGAATCTGTTGGACTCCTGGCAGGGTCCAATGCAGACATGTTCCTGTTTTTAGTTTTCTACATTTGTCTTGGAATCTAGCTGTTTTTTGTTTTGTTACCTTTTTCCTTTTAGCCATCCTATTTATTAAAAAAAAAAAAACAAACAAAAAAAAAAAACTGTAGTATGAGTTTTTATAACTGCTTATTGTTGTTGCTGTTGTCCATTGTTGTCATCTTTCTTTGTTGAAATCAGGTCTCTCTTGTAAATGAGTCCTCGAGGCTCAATGGGATTTACCTGTATAAATAAAGGTTGATTGAATTACTGATTAAAAAAACAACTTTTAATTCCTTTCATCTAGTTCAAATAGTTTTCAGTAAACAACACTTTCAGTCACCCACTTCAGCATCGGCAACCCCAAAGGTTAATGTAAACAGTGCAATGCTTTTCAAATCTCATAAACCTGTTTTATTCCAAATGGACATAGTAAACATAGAAAATTCTGAAACTAAGCAATTGTACGACTTAAAAAATTAAACAAAATAAAGGTAACTTTGACTGTTATTGTAACAATACATCTTTTAAATGAGACATGGGCAACAAAAGACTAAAATTATTGAATGAGAAACAGCTGGAGGAGCATTTAGTAATTAATTAGGTTAATTGTCAACAGGTCAGTAAGAGGACTGGGTATATAGATGAAGTATTTTAGATAGACTGAATCTCTCAGAAGTAAAGATGGGTAGAGGTTCACCAGTCTGGAAAAAAATGCTCTGTCTTCGTATGACACATTATCAACGTCCTCTGTCTGCTCTTCAGATAAATAGCGTTAAATTATTATTTTTATGAACATTTTTGTTACCCTATTATTTTTATATATGAATGTTTCTGTTCAGTGCCGAGACGACTTCTGTTGTGACTTGGCGCTAGATAAATAAACTGAATCGAATTGAATTGAATTAAATAGGACAGGGACCGTCGGACGTGTTATCAATGTCCATCCATCCATTATCTTTACCCGCTTCTTCCTCTTTTGGGTCGTGGGGGTCACTGGTGCCCATGACCCACCATCACTGTGCACTAAAGAGGAGAGGAACCGTTCGGCATGTCATCAATTCAATTCAGTTTATTTATATAGCACCAAGTCACAACAGAAGTCGTCTCAGGGCACTGAACAGAAGCATTCATATATATAAATGTTAACATTATCTATCTGAGGAGCAGGCTGCTTTGACTTTGACTTCATCGCAGACTAGGGCTGAACGATTTTGGAAAATATTCTAATTGCAACTTTTTTTTACCCCAATATTGCGATTATGATTTAATATGTGATTATTTTTTCAATGTCTTCTTCTCATGTATTTTTCAATGAACACAAGCAATTAATCGAAAGTTGCGTATGTAACTACGGTTCTATGAATCCCGGATGACCGCCAGAGGGCAGTGCTGAAAGCACTGAATATTCCCTTCGCGCATGCGCTGTTCGAGTAATAATGCCAACGGAGTCACAGGTGTGACACGGATGATCAATCAGAGGCTATATAACCCGACGTCATCCGCAGCTCTGCTCCTACAGAATCTTTTCGCGGAACGCAAGGGTTCTGAGTGACAGAGAAGCTCTGGCGGTCATCCGGGATTCATAGAACCGTAGTTACATACGTAACTTTTGTTCTATTTCATCCCTCCTGACTGCCAGAGGGCGGTGCTGAAAGCACTGAATGACTAATACCAATGATGTCACAAGGAATCCTAAACACCCACCTCACTGAGGAGGCCCAGAGGACCCTTGTAGAAGAACCTGGCCCAGGGGATGAGGGGTGGCCACGTTAACTCTATAAAATCTGGTGAACGTGCTTGGGGAAGCCCATGATGCAGCAGCACATATTGCATCCAGTGGAACCCCTCTCAGGGCAGCCCAGGAAGGGCCTCCATAACACACAAACAGCTGGTCTGAATGTCTTATCACAGCAGTAGCTGCAACGTATGCCTCCAGTGCCCTCACCGGGCACAATAATCCAGACCCCTCACCAGGCGTAGGCTGAAAACATGCCAGCCTCAACGGTTGGTTACAGTGAGAGTGAGATAACACCTTTGGTACAAATGCAGTGTTTGGCCACAAGGTAACACAAGATCCCTCAGGGCCCCACCTGAGACATGAGGGGCTGACTGAGAGAGCATGTAGCTTGCTGACCCTCTTTGCTGAGGCAAACAGGTCTATCTCTGCCTGACCAAAACAGTCCCAGATCATCAGCACTATGTCGCTGTGGAGGGACCACTCTCCTGGAGGGGACCCTTGGCGGGATAGAAAATCTGCGACCTGATTGTGTCGCCCTGGTAAGTACGCTGCCCGCAGGGTGGTCAGGCAAGGAGAGGCCCATTCCAGGAGCTCTCTGGACACTCTCAGAAGTTGTGCTGACCTGGTGTGCCCCCCGATGGTTGATGTGGTAGACAACAGAGGTGTTGTCTGACCGAACAAGAACATGCCTCCCTTCTAGGTGAGGCAGGAAGTGCCTGAGTGCTAAGTGGACTGCACGCAGCTCCAGCACATTTATATGCTTGGAGTGGTCCCTTTGACCCCAGTGGCCCTGAACCGCTCTGCGTTGCCACACAGCCCCCCATCCCATGGAGCTGGCATCTGTCGTGACCACTTCCCTGCGACACACTACCACTCCCATGGGGACACCCCTGGACAAATAATCTTCGTCCCTCCATGGAGTCTAGGCATGAAGACATGACCACGTCACTGCGAGCTTGTGACGCCTGTGCAGCCTGGCATCCAGGCGAAAGCTGTTGAGCCACCTCTGCAAGGGGCGAAGTGACAGCAGGCCTAAGGGCACCACCCGAGTGACTGATGTCAGCTTGCCGAGTAGTTACAGGAAAGCAACATAGGGGAGCTGCCTGCCCAGCCTGAACCGACTGACCAGCTGGAGTATGCCGGCTACCCTTTGAGCGGATGGGCGAGCTCTCATGGAAGATGAATCCAGAACCACCCCAAGAAAGGTGGTTGTCTGGGAAGGGATTGGGCAGCTCTTCTCCAGGTTGACATTGTAGGGACACATCAAGGTTTTTCTATCATTAACTTTTATTCTTTTGATACTTTTAATTTAAGATTGACTCTCCATCCCCAAAGCTGGACCATATGTGAATCACGTTATCATATAAGATGAATAACAAAAATCTGTTATTGTAATTAATTGCACACCTGGTATTAGGATTTCAGCAAAGCTGAAAGGCCCTTTTGTATGAGAACTTTTCCATCTGACCTGTGAAATATAACATCTAAAACGTACGCTTATCTCTTCCGAAAAGGGATGATTCATCCTCCAGTCTTAGAGTGTGTGAAAGACCCCATTGTTTTCAAGGACTCTTCTTTCCATCTCACGGTAAAAATCATTTCTTTAACAAGTTAAATTTCTGAGTTCTCCTGAACACAATTGAATGTTTTGCTGTAAAAACGGCTAAGTTACTTACTTTCTAAACTCAATACTCAGTAATCATGCATGAAGGAAGTTGATATAAAACTGGTGTTCAGAAGTTACAACTGTGTGCATAAGTTCTAATGAAAACGTTTATGGATGAGTAAAAAGCTGCTTAGAAGTTTGATTATTCTGTTATATTGAGAATTTACCAAAACAGAGTAAATTAGCCATTTAATATTTTTATTAAGGTTATTAAAGTTCAACAGTAACTTGAAAGAAGGTCCACCCTTCTGTTGTGATTGGCTCGACCATCACCTTGTAACGCCCTCTAAGTCAAAGAAATGTATTTTTCTGACATTTTTGGCTTAGAGCAGTCTGGAAGAAGCTTTTGAAGAAGTAAGGTCAAACAATTGGATATTTATTGCCAGAAGATCTTGGCCACCAGAAGGAGAAAACGCAACCCTCCTGGAGCTCATCAACCGACCCCCCTCGGGAGCCAACTTTCGACTCTAGATTTCAGCTGATTTCCAGTGGCGAGGGAAATCCCACCTTCGACACTATAATTCATCTCAAGAGTTCTGGTGACCCTTCGGGCGGTTGAATTGCAGACCACCTTCCAATTGGTAGGAAAAAGCTGCTCAGATTTTCTCTGCTGGTGTCTGATGTCCCAGATAAGAAGTTTTCCAGTATAAAAATTTCATCATTATTAATTAGAATTAAGTTATCCTAAATTGACAAATCACATCTAGCCAAAACACTTCATTTAGCTAACTTTATAGATGATAATTTACTCTGCTTTGCAACCTCATAATTCACCATATTAAAGTTAAAAAGATAACTCCATAACCTCTTGTTGTAGTCAAAGTAAAGACATCATTTCATTCTGCAGCTGTATTCACTGTTTGATCACTTATATTCACCAAAATTGATAATAAATCTCACAAAAATTGTACTTTGACTCAAAAAGTTTTTATTATATATGATTTTTTTTTTTTAATACGAAAATAATTCACTAGAGCATTAAACTTGAGTCTGATTGAATAAATTAATCATTTCTGGCTTCAGAACCGGAAGCCAGTGGTGCCCCTTCAAAATAAAATTACTCATAAAAATTAAACGATCTGAAGACAGTTAATCCTACAACATTGAGGCCCAACTGGGACATATGAGCGAGCAGGCGGTTTGTGTCGTGAAAGGCACAGGCCTGAGACGGGGCGCAGAGAAGCCAATCGTCTAAGTACGGCAGAATCTTCGCTCTGCAGGCCTGCAGAGGAGAGAGGGCTGCCTTCACGCACCGAGTGAACACCCTCGGGGAGAGAGAGAGTACCCGGAACTGCCAGTGGTGACCCCGATAGGCAAACCTGAGAAAGCGGCGATGTTCTGCCGCAATAGGCACATGAAAATACGCATCCTTCAGGTCTACAGACATGAACCATTCTTCCCTCATGACAGCTTGAAGGACTTCTGCTGTCGTGAGCATGTAGAAGGGCAGCTTCCTTAGGTACTGGTTGAGTCCCCTCAGGTCTAAAATGGGACGAAACCTGCCCGTCCTCTTTTGTACGAGGAAGTAAGTCGAGTAATAGCCCCTGGGTTGTTACAGAGGGTCCACTGCCTCTATTGCGCCCTTGGCCAGGAGGGCGGAAAGTTCCTGGTCTAGTGCTCGAGCTTTCACTGGGTCGGCGATTACAGTCATCTTGACCTGGCGTGAAATATGAGGCTGCCGTCGGAACTGTAGCCGGTAACCATGGATCAGAGTGGCAACCACCCATGGGTCCATGGCGCCCCTAGGGGCCGTGGGGGGGCGGCAGCCACAGTCCCTGGTCTGAGCCTGCCCACCTGGTCGGTGAACCGACCCACGAAAGCTCCTGCTGGGCCTTTGCTGAACCGCATGAAGGTAAGGACCACCCGGCTGGTTATGACCCCCAGGCGGCGGCTACATGCTGAAGTCAGCCGACGGGCGCTTTGGATGCCGAGGAGGTGGAGGGGGCATTGCCCTGCTAAGGCTTGAAAATTGCTGCCTTCTCTGTCGTGCCTGGACAGTCCGTTCCAGCGCTTCCAAGGCAGCTGAACCGAACAGCTCTCCTGGCACCACTGGGACATTACGGAGGGTTCTACGGCATGGCTCAGTCAATGCTGACTGCGCCAACCAGACTTGTTGGCGAGCCTGAACCAAGGAGGACATCACGCGCCCAAGCTCCCTCGTCATTAGTGCAAAGGTCTGAAGCGCCGCATCGCTAAAGCCCATTGCTGCTGTCGCACCACTAGTCCCCTGAAGGGATGCGGAGTGGGCAAGCATGAGGTGTGCCAAGGAATTACCTAAGCGGCCAGCACGCGCTCCGGCGGCATAGGCTCTGCAGAGGAAATCATCCATGACACGACACTGAGCTCGTGGGCACCAAACATGACTGTGCAGAGCTTCCTCTGGTGACACGATGAGAGAGGCAACAGAAAGTTCTATCACTGGCATGCGATCCAAGCCTGCTACAGCAAGCTCATGCATGGCCACCAACACTCGGCCATCTGCGGAGAGGCGCGCAAAGATTTTGGGGTCCCGCCAGCAACCATGCAACTCTCTCAGGAACTCCTCTGATGGAGGGACAGAAAAGGAAGGAGGGGTAAGTCCATGCCTGAAGAAGGCACTTCCAGGGGTGGACGCCTCTGGTTGCGGGATGTCCAGCTGCAGTTGTCTCAGGGCCGTATGCATGACGTCCTGCATCGAGCCGTCACCCGACCCACTAACTGCGCTCCGAGAAGAAGAAAGTGAAGCTGTCTCTGAGACTTGAGATGAACGCCCGTCCTCCTCACCTAAAAAGTGAGAGGCAGAGGCAGCCAAGGATAGCACATCTTCCTCCGCAGCCAGTTCAGGCATGGGTGGGGAGGAGAGTCCGGTCACTGCCACTGGTTCAGTTCCCAGTTGGCGTACCTGAAAAAGGGACTTCATCTCCGCTAATTCAGCGGAGAGCTGCTCCACCCTTGTGGAGAGGCCCCTATCAGACCTGGCTCACTTCTTCCCAGGAGGGGCCACAGAGACTGCGGCCTCAGTCCGGCACTTCGAGCGCCTAGGTGGAGCCTCCTGCCCAGAAGGTGGGAGGTCATCACCGAGTTTGGGGTGAAACTGGGCCACCCTAACAGCACGCAACATGAAGCTGCAATTCATGCAGGGGTTTTCTGACAGTGCTTCCACCAGTTGGTCATGTCCAAGGCAGGTAGGACACAGGTCGTGACCGTCATCTGTCTGGAGCATGGCTCCACAGACTGTACAGCAGTGAGAGCCATCCATGCTCCTTACCCAGCTATGTCTAAGATATAGGATGAAAAAATTATGGCAAGAAACTCAGAAAGGTTTTCACTGCTAGCTCAGCTGGTAAAGAGGACAATTGGGAGAGGAGGCGCGAATGCTTGCCTTCACCAATTAAAACAAGGTTAAAACTCAGATAGGCTAGTGTAGTGGACTAGGCCTGATGTCAAAACTGACCAGATGGACAGAAACTGTCATTTCATTGATTTGCATCCAGAAATACAGGTTGACCCATCCTGAGACTTTCTTTCTTGAATTAATCAAGTGGAAAAAGACAATTCTCTATGATCATTACTATTTTACAAATGTTTTGGTAATCAAATTGTGTTAGTTCAAACAATGTTTACATGTTGAAGTGAACTACTCATTTTTATTTACTTAAACAGTAGTAATGATTTTTAATCCTCAATTCAAAGTGAAATCAAGTTAGAGTACGTTACAGAGTAATGATTCAATTTCTTGACCGTCTGCTTTGAAGTGAGCAGAGTTTGTAAGTGTGTGTCAAAGTTCAGGTTTCGGTCAACTAAAAGTTTACTGAAAAGAAATGTCATGTTTAACTTTTACAGCAAGATACTTGGTGGAGCGACGCCACGAAGTCTGGTTTTTCCATGATATCTTTCTGTCTGTTCTTAAACAATCTGAATCTTTTCCTTGACTTTTAATAACACCTTACATCACAAACCACACCTCTGCTTTGGTCCATCGACCAATCAAAAGCTCTCAAATGAATCGGAAGTAGAGCCCATTTAAATGTGGCACTTCCCAGTTCAACAGTAGAGTTCAGAGTTTTGGAGTTCAGAGAGTTCAGAGAGTTTGGGAGTTCCAGAATGCGAACGCAGGCATTCATGGATGCTGCTGAATTAGAACCAAGCTGAACCAGAGACGATTTTGGGAATTATAACTTCTGTTTGGATGACCTCACGACTCCAGGAGTTTCTAGCTGTTCTCACGGAGACGCTGAAAGAAGTTGAAAGGAGAGCTCTACACCGACGCTGAAGCTATCATCTGCAAGGTAAAGAGTCGATCTCAACTAGCGTACCGTTGGCCCAAGCTGGAAAAGAAGGAGCGTGTTGTTCTGGTTAAAACAGACAAATTCCCTCACACATCTCTCTGTAGACAAACTTCACTTTCCATCTTTAAACTCTCCTATCTGCTAAAATCATTACAGATAATTTTTAGAAATGTCTGAAGCAAAGTTCTCAATCACCGCCGTGTGAATTGATGTCTGCTGTTCTGCTGAAAAGTGAAAACAATCGCCGTATTGTTCTCACTTCCTGTAAAACTAGCCATGTTGTCATTTTCATATTTTTGCCAAATTAATGTAAATGTTTGATGTTAAACTTTGATTCTGTAATAAATGACCTCCATTCATTTTGATGGGTCAAAGATAAATAACGTATCACGTTACATTTCTGTTAAATTCAATGCACGTTTATATACAGTCCAGAAAAATGAAGAATCCGTTTAATTGATGAATATATCTCAGCATCTGTTCATCTACACTAGCACCGCTAGCTCAGCTGGTAAGAGGACAATTGGGAGAGGGGGTGAGAACGCTCGCCTTCACCAATTAAAACAAGGCCAGAAACTCAGCTGGCTACGTAATAATCAAACTTCGGAGCACAGTCCAACCGACCACGCGGTTGGAGGCCTCCAGTAAACAGGAGCGGAGCGAACGCTACCGCTAACCAATAGCAAAATATAAGCAAAAAACACTACTCACCAGTGTTAAATCACACACATAGTAGTCATAAACAATGTCGGAGCACAGTCCAGTCGACCACGTGGTTGGAGGTCTCCCAACAAGCGGGAGCGGAGCGAACGCTACCGCTAACCAACGGCAAAATATAAGGAAAAACACTACTCAACGGTGTTGAATCACACACATAGTAGTCAGACGCTGTAAGTTGGGAGAGGCGGAAACCGCCATAGTCCCCAACGAATCAGCAGAAAATACCTTTGAACAGGGTTAAACCGTTGCTGCCCTAGGAGGGCGAACACGCTACTCCCGCAGACGGGCAGTCGGGCTTCCGACGACAGTAAAAAGTTCAGAAAAGGTCCAAAGGGCTGAAGCCCTGAATTGAACCGCGCGCGAGAAGAAAAAAGGAGCAGAGCTGCGGATGACGTTGGGCTATATAGCCTCTGATTGGTCATCCGTTTCACACCTGTGACTCCGTTGGTATTATTACTCGAACAGCGGATGCGCGAAGGGAACATTTAGTGCTTTCAGCACCGCCCTCTGGCGGTCAGGAGGGATGAAATAGAACTGTTTCAGTTGCAAAAACCTCCACAGTTTTCAGCTCCGCTGCAACTTTGTTTCTGCATTTTTTGTGTAGCTCTGGGATAGCAACTTGGCCAAAACGTGTGCATGAAGGCATTCTGTACCGCTTATTCATTGTGTTTACCAAAGCTGTAAACCCAGGCTTGGTCTCTATATTAACTGACATCATGTCTTTTGCTATGAACTCCATTATTTCTTAAGTTATTTCCACGTGCTGTTTTGAATTCTGTTCATACGGAGTAATACCTTCGAACAGTTCGGTCAGTGATCCCTGTCGGCTGCTACTTTGCTTACTTGACGTTGAAGCACTGGTCGTTGGCATTCTTGCCATGCAACTATCGTAAATGTCTTTGTGGTGTTTTTTTAAGTGTTGATAAAGATTTGTGGTGTTACATCGAGAGGTAGCAACAGCAGCAAAGCAGGTTCTGCACAACACATGTCGTTATGCGTCGTCGTCTTTTTTTTATAGCCAAAATAATTCCAAACAACGGACGTGCCGCCCCTCTTTGGTACCAAACTTTCAGATGTGTCGGCTTCTGTCGAGCCTGACGCCTTTGTACAACCAGTTAAAGCACAGTGTTGACTTCTCCCGCTCCTTGTTCTCCTTTGCTCTGCTCCACTCACTCACAGGTCACATAACCAGATCACATGACCAGTCAAACCGCAGCCTTCGCGATTAGAAAATCTTGTTTTATCATATAGCGATATTATTATACAGTATGCATTATATTAATTCAATTAATTGTTCAGCCCTATCACAGAACTCTCATCTTGAGCAAGCATGAAGGTGACAGTTGAAAGGAAAAACTCCCTCATGAGAAGAAACCTTTAGCAGAACCAGGCTCAGGACAAGCGACCATCTGCTTTGACCGGCTGGGTTTGGTAGGAACAGATACACAATGGCAGGTCAAGAATCACATGTTAAGATAGAAATAGTATCGAATGAAAACTATTCAATTGTAACAAATCATTTAAGGAAATGAGGTCAATTTGTCCTCTAGTAGTCTAAGCTTAAGGCAGCATAACAAGCCGCCACCAACTATAGGATTTATCCTATAGTTTTAATTTACAAGACAAGGACTTAATCAACAGGACCAACTTCACCCCGGACCAGATCTGCACCCTGTTGGACCTCTGCCTCTCCACCACTTATTTCAAGTTCAATGACAGTTTTTACAGACAGAAGCACGGCTGTGCCATGGGATCTCCAGTGTCACCCATTGTTGCCAATCTCTACATGGAGGAAGTGGAACAGAGAGCCCTACACTCCTATGAGGGAACAAAGCCAAGCCATTGGTTCCGTTATGTGGATGACACCTGGGTCAAAATCCAAGCCAAGGAAATAGAAGCGTTCACCAGACACATTAACTCGGTCGATAACAACATCAAGTTCACCAGAGAGGATGCAAACGACAACAAGCTGCCTTTTTTTGGACTGTTTGGTTCAGATGGAAAGAGAGGACAGCCTCAACATTGAAGTGTACAGGAAACCAACCCACACAGACCAGTATCTTCTGTTTGACTCCCACCATCCACTGGAACACAAACTCTCTGTCATCAGAACTTTACAACATCGGGC
>NW_023619065.1:0-14934 GCF_014905685.2 Nematolebias whitei
TCAGACTGAGGAAGTCTCTTGGATGAGAGACGAAACGTTTCTATATTATTTTGCTTTGTTTTGTTTTTTGTTTTTTTGAATGTCCAGAGGACCATATTGAACTTTTTTGGTATCTGAACTATAGTTAAAAACATCTGGATAGTAGCCTGCAGTTCAAACATCCATACTTTAACTTAAACTATATGTCCTAACTATATGTCCTGATGTATGCTCAAAGTGCATCATTCTCATGCTTTACCTTAGAGACATCTGGACTATATTAAATACATGTACATCCAAACCGTTTCAAACATAAGGACTTGGGTTAAAACACACTTAGAGTGTACTGTAGTTATATTTTTTGTAATAAAGATCAAACATTTGGACCTCCTACTTGTCTGTGTAATTAACCTTATATGTTTATCTAAATGACTTCACCCCTCATATGTCTGTGTAATTAACCCCAACCATCACATCTGTGTATTTAACCCCACCTCTTATGTCATATTGAACCACCCCCACCTGTTTGATGTAATTATCCAAACGCTCATTTTTTTAACTAAATTACCCTGCCCTTCACCTGCCTATCTAAATAACCCCCCTGACATGTTTGTCTGTCTCACCTGTGCAGATGGATGAGATAAAACTGAAGGACAGAGCTGTCAGTGTTTTGGATAAAGCCTTGGGGTTGCAGGCTGGACACGCCCACCGCCTCCAGCTCCAGACTCAGGTGGCTGAGCAACAAATTGCAGCCTTGAGAGATGCACAAAGAGCGGGACTTAACCACATTGAGTCTAACTCTACCCCTAACAATGTGGCTCTCATTGTAAGCTCCATCTCTTCCTGCTTGTTTAAAATGCATGACAAAGTATATCCTCACTTGCTTCATGTTTCAGTTTCTTTGAATTTGGAGTTATATGTAGAAATTACAGATTTCCTTAAAGTGACATTCAGTTCAGCTATTGTAACACATCAAGACTAGAAACCACAAGTGAACATGCAGTCTTAGACTTAGCAAAAAGTCATCATGGGGTGTGGGGGAGTCAGACCAAAAGCAATCAAAAAATTAAAAACCTATTGCATTGGAAAACCTTATGCTAGTGAAAATTCTCAATCAGATTCTCAGTGGGAAACCTTGCCTCAAAAAGGGAAACAAGGCACCCCTTTAGAGCCATGCCTTGCAGGAGCTCAACCGTTAGCACCTGGTGGTCAAGCCTTAGCCCATGTGGCTTGGTTAAGCCCAAAAAATGAGACATGGTGCCATGTCACATGACCAACCACCTGTGAGGAGGATTGTTGAGGTCTGGTGCCATACAAGTCAGACAGCAGGCAAGGGAGGGACATAGAATTTCAGTTCACTGGAGGGTAAGGAGCCTGAACTTTTGTATGAAGTTGAACATTACCAACTAGATATAGTTGGGCTTATCTATATGCACAGCTTGGGCTCCAAAATTCAACTTCTGAATAGAGGCTGGATTATCCTACTCTGGAGTTGTTCAGGAAGAGCGATGTTGGTGGGTATGGATACTCACAACTCCCTGGCTGATTATTGGAGTTCTTACCAGTGAATGAGAGAGTTGCTTCTTTGTGGCTTTAAGCTGCAAAAGGGAAGGTTTACACTGGGTTTTTTTTGTGATTATGCACCAAACAAGAATCCAAATTACCTGATTTTATTCATGGAGTCCCTGGATGATGTCCTAAAAAAAAGGTACCATTTGTGCTGTTGTTTCACTGGGTGAATTGTAAAGAGTTGTATGGAAAGGGGGTGATTGGGAAGAATGGTCTGATTCTTTGTTCTGAATCCAAGTGGTGTTCTGCTACAAGGCCGGCTGAGTGATGGCGTGAGGTAAGCTAAATGTTAAAATTAAGTCCTTGGTTCACCATCAACCCATTCACATTTCAGATGAGGTTTCAAAAGGTTTTTCTTCCATTTCTAAATCACATTTCAAATCAGTTTCCTCCCCATAGCAACCCAGAACCACAGGCCCGCTGAGTATTGGCCAAAAGTAAGCCTGAAGCTAAAATTAAACCCCTACTAAAAACTGATCCTTTCATGTTTCAAATTATTCTTCTCCCGTTCAAAACCATGTTTCAAATCAGTTTCCTCCACTTAGCTACCCTGAACCTCAGGTCAACTGGGTGATGGTCCAAAGAAAAAATAATACTAAAACTAAGCCCTTGGTCAACCACTGGCCCGTTCAACTTTCAAATAGATTTTCCGTGCTTAGTGAGATGCCCACGGAGGAGCAGAATCTCATTGTTGGCTGCTCCATAGTTCAAAGTGTGGCACTTGCGACTCAGACCTCAGTCAAATGCATTCCGGGGCCACAGCAGGCAACAATGAATCCCACCTGAAACTACTGGCTAAAGCTAAGGTGAAGTACAGGAAAATCATTATGCACGTCGGCGAAAATGACACTCGGCTACGCAAATCAGATCACTAAAATTAATGCTGCTTCAGTGTGCAACTTCGCAAAAACTATGCCTGACTCCATATTTTTCTCAGGTGCCCCCCCCTCCCAACCTGTCCAATGATGACATGCTTACCCATATGTTGGCTTTCAACCGCTGGGCATTCAGGTGGTGCTCCAAAAGCAACGTAGGATTTGTAGACAACTGGAGTGCATTTTGGAGAAAACCTGGTCGGATGCGGAGAGATGGAATCCACCCCACCTTATGTGAAGTTGCACTTCTCTCTAAAAACTTAGCTGATTCAGTTGGACATACGGGTTGTTGACAATTAACGGTCCAGTCTAGAAATCAGTCCAGGAAACAGAGATGTAGTCATCCACACTTCTCTGCTGCTGCTTCATTACCCACACAAAACCAAATTGAAACAGTGCCAACTTACCCACGGCTCAAATAAAATAAACCAAAAATGAGCTCTAAAAATATTAACCATCCATCCATCCATCCATTATCTTCTACTTATTTTGAAGTTGGGTCACGGGGGCAGCAGCTTCTGCAGGGAGGCCCAGGCATCTCTTTCCACAGCCACCTCTTCCAACTTTTCTGGGAGGATTCCAAGGCATTCCCAGGCAAACCGAGTGACATAATCTCTCCAGTATGTCCTGGGTCTTCCCCAGGGTCTCCTCCTAGTTGGACATGCCCGAAGCACCTCCCTAGGGAGGCGCACAGGGGGCATCCTTACCAGATGCCCAAACCACATCAACTGGCTCCTCTTGATGGGGAGAAGTAGTGGTTCTACTCTGAGTCTTTCCCAGATAACTGAACTTCTCACCCTATCTCTAAGGGAAAGTTCAGCTACCCTGTGAAAGAAACTCATTTCAACCACCTGTATCCGTAATCTCATTCTTTCGGTCACTACCCAGAGCTCATGACTATAAGTGAGGGTAGGAACGTAGACCGACCAATAAACCGAGAGTTTTGCCTTACAGCTCAGCTCTCTCTTCACCACAACGGACAGGTATAGAGTCCGCAATACTCCAGATGCTGCACCAGTCTGTCTGTCAATTTCACGCTCCATCCTTCCCTCACTCGTGAACAAAACCCTGAGATACTTTAACTCCTCCACTTGAAGCAGAACTTCACCCTCGATCTGGAGAGAACAATCCACCCTTTTCCGGTTTAGACCATGGCCTCAGATTTGGCAGTGCTGATTCTCATCCCAGCTGCTTCACATTTGGCTGCAAACCGCTCCAGTGAGAGCCAAAGATCACAGCATGATGATGCCAATAGGACCACATCATCTGCAAAGAGCAGAGATGAAACCTGAGGCCACCGAACAGGAAACCCTCCACCCACTGGCTTCACTGAGAAATTCTGTCCGTAAACGTTATGAACAGAATCGGTGACAATGGGCAGTCCTGGCAGAGTCCAACTCCCACCCTGAAGGGTCCTGACTTACTGTCGGCAATGCGAACCAAGCTCTCGCACCACTTTTTTTCATTCATTCAACCTTTATTTAGATATATAAGTCACATTGAGCCTAGAAGACTCATTTACAAGTGAGATCTGTTTAGACAGACAAAAAGTAGTGAAAATGGACACATGTAAGAATTGGAGGTGAAAAAGTTCCTATCAGACTTTTTTTCTTCCTGCCTGAGAAGAAAATACTCTGATATTAAAAAACACCTCGCACAAACAAGCACATAGTGACATAGACATTCTGCAAAGGGGGGAGACGACGAGAGTGATGAGTAATGTTCATAGATGCTCTCGAGGGCACTATAAGAGTTCTGATAAGGATTTAATCAGCCAGTGTCCTCCGGTGAGATCCGTAAACATTCTCGAGGTATGTCAAAGAATGGCCAAAAATAACAACTATGAAAATCCAAGAGTCCTGAAATAATGACACAAAGTTTATTCAGCTGGTTTCATCTGGTTATCAGTTGAAAATTCCTCAGGGAAGGGGTGGTGAGCATCAGATCACATGTTCTCCAGGTGAATTTAGATAAAATAACCTTCAAGACCAGCCAAGGGAGCCAAATTCAGATAAACACAGTTGTTTTGGGGACAGGCAGAACTTAATGACATCTACCTTGAGTCTGTGTTGGTCCACTCAGTTCCGAAATGTCCAAATTACATGGCCACACTGATGGAACGTGACAGAGTAAAATCCCTGAGATCTGATCCATTCTGCCCAAGGCATTAGAGTCTGGGTACCAAGGCACAAACAAAGCCATCATAAAGGCAAGCAACGTGATTGGGTCCAAATTTGCTGCAGACGACTTCCTTGATTGTTGATAAAACCAGCAACCAGCCAAATCCAAAAAGCAGGAACCAGTTATCATAAATCCAACTTGTATAGGGACTGAACAGCCCAGAGCAACGGGCTTCCAATCCCATACTCACGGAGCACCCCCCACAGCGTACCCCAAGAAACACGGGCAAATGCCTTCTTCAAATCCACAACACACGTAGACAGGATGGGCAAACTCTCATGACCCCTCAAGGACCTTAGTGAGGGTAAAGAGCTGATCCAGTGTTCCATGGCCAGGACAGAACCCATATTGTTTATCCTGGATCTAAGGTTCGACCAATGATCGGACTCGCTTCTCTAGTACCCCTGAATAGACCTTACTAGGGAGGCTGAGGAGGGTGATGCCTCTATAATTGGAGCGAACCCTCCAGTCCCCCTTTTTGAGGCAGGGAACCACCACCCCAGTCTAATGCAGTAGCACTGCCCACACATTTAATTTCTGTATTGCTAAATAAAGCAACTCCCCCACCTTTTTTATTACTTCTATTCATAAAATATAATCCATATCCTTCTATTTGAAAAATATTGATATTTTCTTCATATAATCAGGTCTCTGAAACTGCTATTATACTAAAACATATGTTCAACTGTTTTAAATAGTCTGTTATCTTAGACAAACTTGCAATTTTCTACTAGGCCTTATATTCTGGCTGGGTGTTTTTTTTTCTCGTTACTTTTTCATTTTGACTATCCCTTTGGTTGCCATTTTTATTTTTATTTGTTTTTAAAAATTTTATTTATATGCCTCTTTTATGATCATCTATTGTTGTCGTTGTTATCCGCTGTTGTCATCAATCTTTGTTAAAGAAAACAGTTATTTTTTTTAAATGAGTCACCAAGGCTCAGTGGGATTAACCTTTTACATAAAGGTTTAATGAAAATGTATACTTTTACTTTTGAAATCAATGATAGAGAGAGCTCTGATTGCTATATTATTGTCATTAAATTACTCTTCATTATAATATTCATAATCTGATTTCTGGAAAAAGATTTGTATCAACCATTCTATTCACATTGTATATTTTAAACTCCAAGTCTTGGTAAGTATCCATAATTTAAAAATACATTTCCACCATAGACCAATATCATTTTCTATAGGGCTGCAACTAACGATTATTTCAATAATCTATTCATTGGCCAATTATTTTTTTTGATTAATCGATGAATCGGGGGAAGAAAAAAACGTTTTAATTTCCACCCCTTTAATCCAAAATTGAACATTTCACTGACATAGCAATTCGCACAAAAAACAGGTTGCTATTTGACTATTCTGTTAGTAAAATATTGAACAATAAAAAATGAAAGTTAGTCAAATAACTTAAAAAAATAAATGTACACAAAATTATATACAAATGTATGCTTTATACCTGCACAATATGTAGCTACAATAAGACAGCTGCTTGCTGTGGTGTCCATGATGTCCATCCATCATGAAGCTGTCATTGTTTGTTGTTGTTTTCTGGAATGAGAGAGTAAATATGTATTATAGCATAATATACAGCAACTCAAGAAATGCCTTGTTTCACTTACAGTGTTGGGTTAAGGCAAATAAGTAGCCCAAAGAGCAATTAAACACACACACACACACACACACATATATATATAATACTTAATTACACACATTTGAGTAGATGAGGATTAGGGTTAGGAAGGATCTCTTGTAGCAGTCTGTCCTACAACAGATTTGAAGAAGCTTCTGACTGAAGACACTTTGTTGTTGTATGACAGTCTGATGATGAGGATACTGAGGGTTGTCTATAATGTTCTTCATTTTATGAAGAATCTGTCTTTTAACAATCATCTCCAAAGGTTCTAGAGGAGTCCCCAGAACTGAGTCAGCCTTCTTTATGAGCTTGTTGATCTTTTTAAGTCACTTGCTCTGGTGCTGCTACGCCAGCAGATGATGGCAGAAGAGATAGTGCTCTCTTCAACAGACATAGAAGATATGCAGCATCTTGCTGCAAATGTTGAAGGACTTCAGCTTCCTCAAGAAGTACAGTCTGCTCTCTCCCTTCTTGTAGACGGCTTCACTGTTGCATTTCCAGTCCAGTCTGTTGTCCAAGTGAACTCCAAGGTATTTATACTTCTCCACCACCTCCACTTCTTCTCCCATGATAGAAATAGGGTTGGACCTGTTCCTGATTCTCCTGAAATCTACAATCATCTCCTTTGTTTTGTTCACATTCAAGATGAGATGATTGTTTCCACACTATGCCACAAAGCAGTCCACCAATTCTCTGTACTCAGCTTCTTGTCCATCTCTGATACACCCAACTACTGCAGAGTCATCAGAATATTTCTGCAGATGACAGGAGTCTGTTTTATACTGGAAATCTGAGGTGTACAGAGTGAAAAGGAATGGTGAGAGTACAGTCCCCCGTGGTGCTCCTGAGCCACTGACCACCTGGCTAGTCACCCAACCATTCAGTTTCACAAACTGTGGTCTGTCTGTCAGGTAGTCTTTGATCCAGGCAATTGTTGAGGCCTCCACCTGAGTCTTCTGGAGTTTCTGACAAAGCATTTCAGGCTGGATTGTGTTAAATGCACTGGAAAAATCAAAGAACATGACTCTCACAGTACTGTCTGCCTTTTCTAGATGACAGTGAGCTTGCTGAAGTAGGTGTATGATGGCATCTTCAACTTCAAGTCCACACTGATAAGCAAACTGCAGTGGGTCCTGATATGTGCTTGCTTGTGCAGTGAACTAAGCCTCAGGTCAAAATCTGGCCTTGAGGGCCTGCCTGGAACAAGAACTGTATTTCATTGATTTGAGTCCAGAAACACAAGATTAAGTTCATCCAGAGACTTTTTCTTGTCCTGCACTGATCAATTGAAAGAACACTCTCTTTTTCTATTATCATTACTATTTTACAAATGTTTGATAATCAAAGTGTGTTTAGTTCAAACCATTTTTAAATGTTGAAGTGAACTACTCATTTTTAATCAACTGTGAAACAGTATTAGTGATTTTTAATCCTCATGCAAAGTAGAAATCACGTTAAGGTCTGTTACAGAGTAATTATGCATTTTCTGATTTTCTGTCTTTGAATGAGCAAGTGTAAGTTGGTCCAAGGTTGGAGTCAAACGCAAAACAAGTTGTTGGAACGAACAGTCATGTTTTTAAATCCTCTCAGACGTAAATATAGAGGCTGGCACCTGTTTTCCCCCAACTCGCCTAAATATTCCTCTCGTCTGTCTTTAAAACATTTTCAATCTGTTCCATAACATTCTTGCTGTTTTTCTGACTTCTAGTGACCTCTTACGTCACAAAAACACACCCCTGTCTGGTCGAAACGACCAATCAGGAACCTCCCAAGTGAACCGGAAATAGAGCTCTTTAAATGTCGGTACTTCCTAGTTCAAACCAGTCGCTTCAGGCTCCGGCTTCAGTCGTTTGCAGCTCCAGTGCTGGGGAGAACAGAAGTCCAGGCATGATCCAGAGCTCTTCCGAGTCTTGTGGGAATTATGCAATCTTCCACATCTGAGTGGAACTTCTGACGGACTCCACTCATGTGAGTCCACCAAGAGGTGAACTTGTGTCGAACAAGTACCGTCACTACTTCGGACGATTCACAGCTGTTCCTACGGAGACGCTGAAAGGGTGCGTTAAATGGAACTTCGTACCAGTGGAGACATCTCCTCCAGGTAAACAGTTGATTTATACCACCTAAGTGTACCGGGGAAGAAGCTGGGAGTTCACCGGAGGGTGCCGTTCTGATGCCGACACACACATTTCCCTCATCCATCCTTTCTCTCAACTTAAACTTCATTTCCATCTTTAAACTCTTCTATCTGCTAGAAATTATTCCAGATATTTTTAGAAATGTCTGTTGTACAGCTGGAAGCAAGGGAAACAATCGCCGTATGGTTTCCTCCTTGTAAAACTTGCTAAATTAGCCATGTTGTTATTTTTCAATTTGTCAAATTAATGTAAATGTGTGATGTTAAACTTTGATTCTGTAAATAAATGACCGCATTCATTTTGATGGGTCAAAGAAAATTAACGTCTCACGATACATTTTAATAATTCAATGCACGACATTATTCAGTCCAGAAAAATGAAAGAATCCGTTTAATTTATGAATATATCACAGAATATGTTCATCTACATACTGGTGGCCTCGTACGCTTCATAAATGGACTGTGGGATTCTACATGTTGGCATGAAAAGAGTGCAGGTGGCTGTGTGAAACGCAGCGTTTTTGCAGATGCGATGCTTGGAGAAAATACAGCTATGTTTTGCAGCTAGTGATGTTTTGAAAGCTGAAATTGTGAGTCAATATGTCTGTTTAAAAGCTGAATTTGTACGTCTGTTGTGTGTGACAAAGTTGCTGAGCTGTGGAAACGCTTTATTCTGTTTAAACTGTGTTCCAGACGTGGTTCTGGTCCGGCTCGGTTCTGATAAGTCCGAACGAGTGTTTTAAATAGATGGAGTCAAGTCAAGTCATCTTTATTTGTAGAGCACAATTTAAAACAGATAAACTGTTATCAAAGTGCTTAACAGAAATGTAGCAAAACATAGGCAGCAAAACAAAAACATCATACAGAATTAAAATTACTGGAGCAATAACACACACTAATGATCACACTAAGGAAAAACAAGCAGTAAAAATAAACGTCAATCATAAAACAACAGAATTTAAAATGAGGTACACAGAACAAAATAAACTAACTCACACCGTATTAAACGCCAGAGCAAACAGGTGCGTTTTAAGGAGGGATTTGAACATCAGGAGGGAGGAGGCCTGCCTGATGTTGAGGGGCAGGTTGTTCCACAGGTTGGGACCTCTGACTGAAAAAGCTCGATCCCCTCGGAGCTTCAGGCGTGATTTTGGAACGACCAAAAGAAGCTGGTCCGATGATCTCAGGGCCCGAGACGGAACATATGGTTCCAGGAGCTCGGAGAGGTAGAGGGGTGCGAGGCCATTTAGGCACTTATATGTCAGGAGGAGAATCTTGAAGTCGATTCTGGATCGCACAGGAAGCCAGTGAAGGGAGGACAGAACAGGTGTGATGTGCTCAGACCTACGTGTACCAGTTAAAAGCCGAGCAGCTGCATTTTGGACGAGCTGGAGACGTGAAATGGACGCCTGACTGACCCCAGCATAAAGTGAGTTACAATAGTCTAGGCGGGTTGTGATGAAGGCATGGACTAATGTTTCAAGGTTGGGTCTGGATAACACTGGCTTGAGCTTAGCTACCTGCCGCAGTTGGAAAAAACTTTTCTGCAGAACTGAACTGATCTGTTTGTCAAACTTAAAATCCGAGTCAAAAACCACCCCGAGATTTCTAACAGTGTGCTTGAGATAGGGCTGAAGTGAGTCCAGGTTTGCAGGATCTGAGGAGGCAGCTGAGCTAGGACTAAAGACGATGACTTCGGTTTTCTGGTCGTTAAAACTGAGAAAATTTGAAGTCATCCATGCCTTAATGTCATCTAGACATTTGAGGAGAGGGTGGATGGAACGAGCACTGGCTGGTTTCAGTGGCAGGTAGATCTGGCAGTCATCGGCATAGCAATGGAATGAGATGGCATGTTTTCTTAAGATGGATCCCAGTGGGAGCAGATAGAGCGAGAAGAGAAGGGGTCCAAGGATCGAGCCCTGTGGGACCCCGCAGGAAAGAGGGACCGAAGTGGACAGACTTTCACCAACCTTGACACAAAAAGTCCTGTCAGAGAGGTAAGAACGGAACCAGTGAGACGTTTTAAGGACTGAGCGCCGTCTCAGTAAAGCTTTGTGAGGTGATTAGTTACATTTTTAACAGAAAATAGTACATTTTGACAGTTTAAAAGACGAAAAGTTGACCGGAATGTTTATGCTAAATGCTAAGACGCTAGCTGGAAAAACGATCTGTGATTGGTTGAAAACGGCCGTGTGGAACGCTCTGATACGCTGAGAAATGAGTGACGTGTCTGCGTCACTTCCTCTGAGTCAGCGATATAAGAACCCACCCCCGTTGCTGTTCTGTCATTGGTAAATTCAGTCACGTGACCCAGAAATGAAGCTCGTCTTCCTAGGGAATTTCAATCTACTGTTTAAAGTTGAAAAACGCTTTAAAGTTGGATTCTGATCTGCTGCTCCGTTTCTTTGAAGCCTAATCGCTGAAACTTTGCCACGTTTGAGTTTGAAATCCGTCATTAAATGGTGTTTTTGGACCACGCTAGCCTATGCTAATTTTAAGCTAACAGCTAACGACCGGATGTCACCGGATGCCACAGGAAGTCATCGCGACTCCTACTGGACATCACTAACAGTGTCTGGGTTAAAATAAAATAAGGTTATACTGCCCCCTCCTGTGGAAACTTGATATCACAGTTTCACTTCGTTTTTAGGTTATTTTGGGTGAAATTATACGTGTTTATTTCTGTCAGACGCATTTTTGAGTTAATAAACGTTCCTCAAGCTGAATTATTACTGTTATCTTGCATTTAAAAAGTGATGAAGGTATTTATGCCAGAAGGGCATTTACCAAAACATTTTTCATTCACTGATAATTCCTCTGATGGAGGGGCAAAATGAAAAATTAGAAACTTTTTAAAAGATACAGTCCAGATATTCACAGAGTTGATAAAGTTTACTCATTTGCTGAAAAGATAATACACGTTTAATTGCTAGATCACTAAATAAGAGTAATTAAATCAGAAGAAGGATACTTTTCTGATTTATGTTACCACCTAAAACAATACATCTTCTTATTTAATTTTTAAATAGAAGATAATGGCAGGAGAAGACGTAAACATTGACCTTTTGGGCTCCCAAGATGTCATCCAGACAGCCTTATGTATTTTAACAATTCCAATTGTTGGTGCACCGTTAGAAGGCCTTGATGAAGCTCAAAGAGCTGGAGAACTGATAAGTTTATCAAAAGGAGCTATGGTTAGTGAGGATAAAAAACTGAGCCGTGAACGGTTAGCAAAAATTTCTCTGCTTCTAAAAGAGGAATTGGACCATCAAGTTGAACGAAATGTCATGCTGTCCAGAGCATATGCAACTGAAAAGGAGATGTTTGACAGATTGATGGAACTGTCTAAACTTGATGAAGAGACACGTGCTGTCGAGGTGCAAGGTGTGAGGGAGCACTTGGAAAATCAGCTGTCATTACAGGCTCACTCATTTGAGGAGAAGATTAAAGAAAAAGAGCTTCAGTACCAGGCTGTGTGTTCAGACAACTGTGTGCTACAACAACGGTTGCAGCTCGCATCAAAGGAGCTGGACGAATGCAGACTGGAAAAAGCGGCATTACTCCAACAATGTGTGCGTTTACAAGGTGAATGTCAAACATCACAGGAACGCCTGAAAGCTTGTGAGGAGAATCTAGCCGCAGCAACAAATAAAAGTTCTGACGTGGGGCAAGTTTGTCTGGAACTCAAAGAAGACCAAAGTCAGAGTCCAGGCCAACCGCCATCACCCCAGAAAGATGTTGTTGCACCTCCTGCTCTTAATCCCATTCTGCCACCTCCACATGTGGGTAGAGAAACACCTCCACCCTCATCTCGGGTGTTAGGGACAGACCTGCACCAATTTGCACTACCAACCACGCAAGAGAGACCGTTGATACTTCCTCCTTCAATGGATGATTTGCAAAAAATCTCAAAATATGTACAACGCTTTGTACCGGGACCAATGGGCTCAACTGGAACAAAAGCGTACCTCAGAGATCTTGCGTTCAGATTGAGTGGTTATCCTAATGCTACGGTTGAGGATAAAATCAGTCTGATAAGGCTCACATCGGACAGAGAGGTGTTCACCTTCATCGAGCGTCTACCTGATGCAACGAGAAGGGATTACAACCTTCTGTGTGAAGCTTTGATCAGAGAGTACGACCCCTGCACGGGACCTGCTGGTTTCCCAGCTGCTGACAAGGTCACGCAGGGCAAGAATGAACATCCAAAAGTTTATTACAAAAGAATCTTCCAAGCTTATTTTGGTAACAGAAATGAAACCGGAATGGAGGAGGAAGAAGGTTTTAAATTTGTTTTCAGCAAAAATCTCCACACTGATTTTAAAACATCAGTACAAATGATGGCAAATTTCAGAGAAAAATCCATCAATGAGATTAAACAGTGTGCTGTGAATGTGTTTGAGGCATGTTCTCATGCTAAGACGCCCATAGAAGTGTTTCCTGGTGTAAAGGTTAAACCCCACTCCCTAGAACTGGGAGGACGGCGCGCTTCGCCGCCTTCTCCGAAAAAAGGTGAGAAAAAGCAGTCTTTTCAAACTAACAAACCGCGTCATGAAGGTGCACGCTGGGACAAAAAAGCTCCTCTTTCAGAGGATGAACGTGATTATCGTAAATGGGGTGTGCGTAGGACGCAAAGATATGGGATCCAAGAGGACCCACATTATCAGGGGAAGTCCGAAAAGGAACCCCCAAAAGACGTACCTAGCCGTCCCCCACCTCGGACGAAGCGAACCGAGGCGAAAAAATCACAAAAGTTCCAGAAACAAGGCCCTACACCTCTGAGCTCGGAAGAGACAGAGAAATTACGCAGGTTGTTAGAAACTTTGAAACACACTGACACGGGAATCCGACCTGGAGCACTATGCAGTGATGTAATCACTATTGCATCTGAGGGCGCGAATGACAACATTACAGATGTCGGTGGAACACACCAAGACATTGTTGTTGTTGCCTCCAACAACCCCTCATCGGAAGAAGGGGGGGTACACTCACACACAAACGATGACGAGTCATCGCAAGCTGAACACTCAGAAACAGCTACTGCTGTGCTGACGGTTCAGACAAACCAAGATTACACAGACAAAGCTGAACGTGTGAAGAAGCGTCAGAAAAAACCCAAGAGGTTTCTGTGTAACTTTATCAGAAGGGGGGTCGCCAAAAAGGCGTACCTGTCAGTGACACTCGAAGGTGTCCTCACACATGAAGCACTTCTGGACGGTGGGGCAGACATAACAATTATGTCAGCTAAACTGTTCGAGGAGCTGAGGACAGCCGCTGCCTGTGTTGACAGAATAATACCTCTCTCTGAATGTGCTATAGAAATGCAGGGTCTCTCAGAGAAGAGAACAACCCTGACAGCTGTAGCAATGGTTCACATGCAGGTTGGCAAAATGACACTGTACCACCCGGTACACGTGTCTCGTGTTGACTCATTCCCATTTTTGGTTGGCCAGGATTTTATAAATCGCTTCGACGCGATTATAGATTATGGTGATCAAACAATGTGGACCAAAGTGAGCAAACCACTGCCAATAGATACGCCTCCGGAGTGTAAAACAAACTGCCTAACAGCAGGTACCGCGGAAGGCGCAAAGGACTCCTCAGCCGAGGACACGAGCCCGGTGAGTACTCCTCTGACATCATGTGAAACCAAAGAGACCCACCCGGTGGTCCAAACTCTGACCCAACAAGACAGCCTCCTCTGTGAGCTGGAGCAGTCAGAGTCCACCAAACACTACCTACCACTGGTAGTTAAAGGTGTAGAGATCCAAGGGTCCCACACCAACGATGCTGTTCTGTCTCTGTGGACAGATAAATCAGCAATTAACCAAGCTTTCTATGAAACCTTGGTTCACAAACACGTTGGTCTAGAACTAATTAAAAAAGCTTTCCGCTTTCCATTAGTTCCCAATAGTTCACGGATAGTGACCGCAGAAGGAGTCATTAACCTGAAACTGAACTGGAACCAACGAGAACTGGTTCACCCGTTTCTCGTGATCCAAAACTTACCACATGCATCCTACATAGGCTCTGACATTTTGGTAAGGTTGGGTGTCCACGTGGACACCATCAACAAGGTGTTGTGGTCCCTAAAACCAGCCACAAAGGATCCTCCTGTGCTAGACACAGCAAACCTTAAGGCTGGGCAGACCATTCCAGAGGCCTGCCAGGTTGCTAGCAACCAAACCACCACAGTACCACCTCAGGTGATTAACCTAATGGTGCGAATCCACATCATAGCTGGACAAGCTATTAGCCATAAACAGGCATATTTTCAACCTTCTCCTGCATTTTTCAACTTGGGACTGTCCGTGGAAGCCACAAACCAGGTGAGTCTTGACTCCAGGACCACATCTATTGCTGTGTGTAACACAGGCATGGATGAGGTGCTGATCCCAAAAAACACTATGCTAGGATGGTTGATTTCCACTGATTTTCATGATTTTGAACTAGGCATTCCATTTCTGGGAGGACTCCCAGATAACCTGGTACCGAGTCAAGAAGCTGGGCCAGTATGGTTCACAAAACCAACACAGGCCATAGCTCTTTTC
>NW_023619066.1:0-14914 GCF_014905685.2 Nematolebias whitei
GTCTAACAGCCTCAGGGTAGAAGCTGTTCCTCAGTCTAGTGGTTCTACACTTAATGCTCCTCAACCTCCTTCCTGAGGGGCAAAAAAAAAAAAAAAAGCATGATGTGGGCAGCATCATGCTTTTTGGTTTGTTGTTCTTGTTGTTTTTTGTTTGTTTGTTATTTTTGCTATCAACAGGACCTGTAATGTGCTAAATACAAATTCTGGGGAATTCTGTTTCAGTCTTGCAGAGAACTGAGATTGGGACAGAGTTTTGCTGAGCATGGTAATGATCAATGATGCTGCCAAAGTAACACTTGTGTAATTAAAGAAGAAACTTTTAATGTTATTCTTCTCGTACAATGACCTAGCTAACATTCAGTTCAGATAAAAATCTGCTGACAGACTAAAAGAAAGCTTCACAACAGCAGAACCAATACAGCTACAATAAGCTGAAGAATTTAGGCTTTAACGGCCAGATGTTCCAGTGGTTTCTGCAGGTGTGTTAATCTTTTATCCTTTGTGAAGATCTGTAATTGTTTCAAATGGATGTTGTTTTACTAAAATTAAACTTTAGATGCTGGTATGGAGTTCATTTTTCCTCTTTTTCCTAGTATAAGGTTAAGGTGTCTTTAATGTCATTCGCACCACATGTGGTACATGTGGTGGAACAAAATAGTGTACACAGGGTCCCAGTTACATCCAACAAAAGTATAAATTGTAAAGAAAAACAGTAATAAGATCTAAGATATGAACTAAGAATTACGCTACACTAAGAATACACAAAGTACAAATAGTACAAAAACAATGCGCCAAACAGCAACAAAAATGAAATAAAATGTATAATGTATAAAAAGAATGTAAAAAATCGACACATCTCTGTTAAAATGTTTTATGACATAAAAACGAGACAGTGATCAATGGTTTGTCTCCACTTTTGCTGACACAATTTGTTCTTATTGTATCCTGAAAATAAATCACTTGTAGAGATAATTAAAAAAATAAGAATATGCAAAAAATAAAAATGCTTTGTTGCACAAACTCAATACGTTATGAAAGGACCTTCTGGCAGCATGGTCAAGAATCTTTATTGTCATTATGCACAACTGAATTGTGTGAGGTGCTCACAGCCAAATATTTACACGTGCAGAACGATAGTAATTAGTTTACAGAAGTTACAAGGCTTGACTAATAACAGCACGCTGTTTGGCAGTAAGGCTTTCAGTGATTGAGTACATGGGAGGTGTGAGTGTGTGTCTGCGGGGTTTGATGGTCAGTTTACAAATGTCCGGGGGGGTCTGCAGTGACAAGTCTGGCCTTTCTCTGTACCTGGCCCTCATACAGGGAGTTCAGATCTGGTAGGGGTGTACTTCCTACAACCCACCGAGCCGATTTCACCACCCGTGCCAGGTCCTTCTTGTCCTGTGACTGACGCACTGAGACAGAGGATGCTCTGCTGGGGCTCTGTAAGTTTGTGAGCAGCTGAGAGGAGAGTCCAGCCCGTTTCAGCCTCCTTAGAAAAAAACCAAGGCCTTCCTCACCAGGTGGGAGGTGTTCAGAGACCAGGTCAGGCTGGAACCGATGTGGATGCCCAGGAACGTGATGTTGTCCACATGCTCCGTTCAGTCTTCCTGGTTTTTCTGTAGTCCACGATGACCTCCTGATGTTCATTGCAAGGTTGTTTTCATTCAGTTCAATTTATTGATGTAGCACCAAATCACAGCAAGTTGTCTCAGGAACATGCACATATAAAAAAGCCATTTAGTAAAGTTCTCTATCTAAGGAAGCAGAAGACAAGTTGAATCCATTTGTAACGGTACAGCACGGTTCAGCTCGACTCGGCCCGGTTCCATGGCTTTTCCACTAGTAAGTGTTTGTAGAACCGGTCCCTTTTTCAGAACCCTTTTCTCTGGGGTTCCAAGCGGGCCAAACCGGCAACAAAGCGTGGCGTCAGAACACTGTCAGGCTCTGATTGGTCAGGGGCCAGTCACTAGGGCTTTGACAGTTACTTTCATAACACAAGATCCGCCATTTGCAATTACCGGTACTTGAACTCAAGGAGCGGCTGGAACTATTTTAAAGATTTTAAAAACAATAATGAAACACCGTGGTCTAATGTTGAAGTGCAGGGGTTTTTTTGTGCTTGGTGGCCAATGACAAAATTCAGAGCGAGCTAGATGGAGTTCTGCCGGTCCTGCCGGTCCTGCCGGTCCTGCCGGCTGAAGGCCTCTTGGCCAGTTTCTGACTCGTGTTCCCATCAGTCTTGGAGTGACGTCCATTTCTGTCTAATGTCTCTGTTGATTCATGTTTCTTTTCCATCTTGATGGCTGTCTTCACTGTTTCTCATGGGATTTCAATGCTTCTGTAACCTTCTCCAGACTGATTCCTTTCAGCAACGAGAACCTTTCTATGCTTTGTGAGCTCTCTGTGAACCGTGCACTTTGCTGTAGGATGAAACTAATAAATGTCAGTAAACCCTGCTGGGACAGCTGAACTTTGTCTCAGGCTGAGCAGAGTCACTAAATGATGGCAGGTGTGCTCCCAAGACCAATCAAGGCTGTGCAAAAATCTAAAGGTGCTATAACAAGGCATTATTTGAGGAGTGGGTGCACTTGTGCAACAAGTTTATTCTTTTTTTAATATATATACTGTATATATATATATATATATATATATATATATATATTCCCTGCAACAAACTTTTAAACCCTTTTACTAAATTTATATTAAAAGATGAAAGAAAACATTTTAAATGATTAATTGTAATTTTTTACATCACAAACAAATTGGGATTTTACCAGAAGTGTTTAGCTTTATATCCATATTTAAATGTACATTACACGCACGCACGCACGCACGCACGCACGCACGCACACACACACAACGGGCAGCCCTGGTGGAGTCCAAGTCCCACCATGAAGGGCTGCAAGTTACTGCAATGCAAATCAAAGTCTCACACTGATGGATATGGGGACCAAACATCCCGTAGCAACAGGCCCCAGTCCCATACTCATGGAGCACCCGCACAGTGAACCTCGAGGAGCACGGTCAACACCTTCTCCAAGTCCACAAAACTCGTAGACTGGATGGGCAAACTCCCACGGTCCCTCGAGGACCCTAGTGAGGGTAAAGAGAGGTGGGTATGATCAGAGCCATAGAGAGAGAGAGTTTACCATTGTGAAGCGTTATCTGACTGTTCTGTACCACAGTTTATCAACATTAATACTTCATGTCACCAGTTTTAATGAAACATGTTAAATTGCTAGTTGTGTTTTAATTGCAGCTGCTCTGCAACATGACGGTTTAAACGGGTCTATTTCTAATTCAACGTTTTAAAATATCTTTTACTAATTAAATTTTGAAAGTTGATAATTTTTTAATTTTTATGGTAACTCCAGACAGTTACTGAACGATCTCAACTAGAAAATATTTAGCATTTTTTTCAGAGAGATTGACGTGGTTAACTTTAATTCAAGTTATAGATCATTTGTCAAAGACTGCAGCAAAAGTTGTGACATTATCATTAAAGAAAAACGTGATTGTGGAGATGAGTCAATGTTTCATGTTTTCCAGGTAAACCAGAGGAGAATGACTTCATGAACTGAATGTTGCATTCAAAGTATCACAAAGGTACAAGATCTCATTTTCTGTCTTCTATTAATCAATAACAGCTGAATCAAGATGTTTGAATAAAATTACTTTATCACCATAACCTTCACAAAGTTGGTATTTACTGCAGGACTGTTGATTTACATTAGTTTTATATTATTAGTTTAGCGTTTGGTAATCATGGGTCAAGTTGAGATGAGACTGAAACAGTTGTAGTGAACTAAGCCTCAGGTCAAATCTGGCCCTGAGGGCCTTCCTGGGACAAGAACTGTCATTTCATTGATTTGAGTCCAGAAACACAAAATTAAATTCATCCAGAGACTTTCTAAGTGTCCTGCACTGATCAATTGAAAGAACACTCTCTTTTTTATTATCATTACTATTTTACAAATGTTTTGATAATCAAAGTGTGTTTAGTTCAAACCATTTTAAATGTTGAAGTGAACTACTCATTTTAAATCAACTGTGAAACAGTATAAATGATTTTTAATCCTCATTCAAAGTAGAAATCAAGTTAATGTTTGTTACAAGAGTAATGATGCATTTTGATTTTCTGTCTGAAATGAGCAGGTTGTAAGTCGGTCAAAAGTCAAGTTTAGGTCAACTACATGTTTACTGGAAAGAAATGTCATGTTTAACTTTTTCAGATAGATAGAAGGAGAACTGGCACCTAAAAGTCTCGGTTTCTTCAAAACATCTTTCTGTCTGTTCTTAAACAATCTAATCTTCATCTTGACTTTTAATAACCTCTTACATCACTAAGACCACACCCTGTTGGTTCGTTGCGACCAATCAGGACTTCCCAAATGAACCGGAAACAGAACTCTTTAAATGTCGACACTTCCTAGTTCCAACCAGTGCGGTGGGAGAGCAGTTCAGTTCGGAGGGCAGAACCGAACAGAAAAGTTGCTGGAGAGAACAGGAGGTTCCAGACATGATCCGAAGTTCTTCCGAGTCTTGTGGGAATTATGGAATCTTCCACATCTGAGTGGAGCCTCTGACGGACTTGCTCCTCATGCGAGTCCAACCGTGAAGTGAACGTGTGTCGAACGAAATACCGTCACTACTCCGGACGTTTCCCAACCATCCTACGGAGACGCTGGAAATGGTAGCGTTAAATGGAACTCCGTACCAGCTGATTCATCTTCAGAGAGGTAACGAGTCGATTTCCTACCGAAGCGTACCAAGATGAAACTGGGTTCAAATGGAGAGTGCCGTTCTTATACGACACATATTCCCTCATCCATCTTCTCTCTCTACTTAACTCCTTCATTCCCCATCTTTAAAACTCTTCTATCTTGCTAGAAATTAATCCAGATATTTTCAGAAATGTCTGTTGTAAAGCTTGAACCCAGATACCATGGCCGTATGGTTTCTGACTGTAAAGCTAATTAATTAAGCTGTTGTTGAAATCAATTTGCCAAATTAATGTAAATGTTTGATGTTAAACTTTGATTCTGTTAATAAATGACTGCATTCATTTGATGGGTCAAAGAAAATTAACGTCTCATTTAATCGTTCAATGCACGATATTATTCAGTCCAGAAAAATGAAAGAATCCGTTTAATTTATGGATAATATATCACAGATATATGTTCATCTACACAGTGCATGCTCAATAATCCAGGTATACAATCCAACAATTTTCAGTCAGGTCATCTGGACAGTTTCTGTTTTTGCTGAAACGTTTCACCTTCCATCCAGAAGGCTTCATCAGTCAAGGAAACACACAACACAAAACTGATTCTTCCCCCAAACAGCTTACTGTTGTGATGATGGTGCTCCTGCTGACTTCAGATGATGTCATTAATAAACAGTATAAATGGCAGTAAAAGTACTTTATTAAAGCTTGTTTTACATTTTACATATTTTAGAATAAATTGTTTGGTAATTTATTTTTGCACAATTAACACTTATTTTGTCATCTGTTATGATTTTAACTAGAAAAAGTTTAATTTTAAATTAACATTTTAATCAATGAATTACAGTTTTACAATAGTTGTCAGGCTACAATCAACTCAGTTATCAGGTACTTGGTTGCTATTTAAAAAAAAAAAAAAGAAAAAGACAAATAGAACAATTAATATCTTCTATAGAAATCAAGAATTCATCCAGATGATCTGAGGTAAGCTGGAGCAGATCTGATCCTGCATGGAGGACAAGGTGGAGCATTCTCATGCAGAGAACATCAGAAACAGCTTTATTGTTAATCCAGTATTCTTACGTGTGTAACGTTATAAAACACTGACATGGCTATATTGATCAATGTATTGCATATAAAATTTTTTCTAACAAATATGTGTTTGCAGTCTCGTTTCCTTCTAATATTTAATGATAAATGTATCAGCCGCTTCTAAAAATGCTTTGATAAAATGCATAGTCTGTGAAATAATCAATAATCAGTTAAGTAATCAGTTCGTTACTGTTCAATAATTACTGAAAGACGCCAGGTAAAGTAAGAAAAGTCGATTTTTGTGTTATGTTGCGCCAGCAGCTGCTCAAACTGACTGACAGGATGAACTGTTTGGAACTATTGAGAGCTGCATGAACCACGTGACCGCGTATCGGTGAGTTCAAAGAGCGTCACAACTCTCTCTCTCTATGGCGGTGGGTATGATAGACACGCACACACACACACACACACACACATATATATGCATATTTCTTTTTTAAAATTGGCAAAATAATGCATAAATGAGGGCAGCACGGTGGTGCAACTGGTAGAGCTGCTGCCCCTCAGCGAGCAGGTCGCTGGTTCAAACCCCGGTCCAGGGGCCTTTCTGGGTGGAGTTTGCATGTTCTCTCCGTGCATGCGTGGGTTTTCTCCGGGTACTCCGGTTTCCTCCCACAGACCAAAAACATGCATGTTAGGCTGATTGGTAACTCTAAATTGTCCCTAGGTGTGAGTGAGAGAGTGAATGGTTGTTTGTCTCGTTTGTCTCTATGTGTCCCTGTGATGGACTGGAGACCCGTCCAGGGTGTACCCCGCCCCTCGCACAGTGATTGCTGGACATGGGCACCGGCGACCCCCGTGACCCAAAATGGAAAAAGCAGGTAAAGAAAATGGATGGATGGATGGATGGATGGATGAATGGATGGATGGATGGATGCATAAATGAATGTATGCATCTAAATGCTACAGTAAAGGCTTTAAGTGTCAGTTCCCTTCACATCAGAGGAACAAAGCTGAGTCCATCCTGCAGAGCTGCCTCAGCTGCTGCTGAGAGAAGTGGGAGTCCTCACATGATCCACGTTGGCACTTCAAACATATTTTAAACCACATTTTTGCAGGATGCATTTTATTCTATGCAGTGAAATCACCCAACAATGCACAGGAAAGTTTTGATAAATGTGCTGTGAAAAAAAAAATCTCTGTTCGTGCTGCTGTTGGACGTATTGTTTTTATTGTTAAATGCTGTTCGTGCTTAGCATGTTTTTAGTTGATGATTTTCTTAGTTCATATCTTAGATCTTATTACTGATTTTCTTTTACATGTTATTGTTGGATGTAACTGGGAGCCTGTGTACATAATTTCATTTCACCACATGTACCACATGAGACACGTATGACAAATAAAGCAACTCTCACTCTCTGACTAACTCTGAAAACAAGATTTTAGAATGTGTTCCTTGAAAACATTTTGGATAATGTGAGATTAACTTCTGACATACTGAGACTGACACTAAATTCAACTGTAAGAGTCTCAAACCCCAGATTTAAAGCGATAGTCTGGGAATTTTTAAAGTCGTAGCGGACACAGATTCATTCATTCAACCTTTATTTAGACAGGTAAATCCCATTGAGCCTCGAGACTCATTTACAAGAGAGACCTGATATGAGATGATATACACCTGGTATATTTCACATGTGTGCTCTTATTGTGAAAGGGACAGAATATAAAAAGAGCGGATCAACGGTTGTAAATCATTTGTTTTTCTGAGTTTGATGTTGGAAGAAAAGAATAAAGCGAGACTCAAACTATGTTTTGTCTCTTGCTGCGACTTCCACTCGGCGACCCCGAACATCTGAATATGTTTTCCAACAACCAATATAGTGCACTCCAGAAGAGCCTGCTGCAGCTTTACCAGCTGTCAGACACGGAGCGGGCTGACCGTTTGTTGTCCCTGAGTGGTTTGGGGGATCACAAGCCCCCGAGCTGATGGAGAACATGCTGGTGTAACTTGGCTCAGGGGATGTTTCCTTCCTTTTTACCCACCTGGTTCTTCGCCAGTTTCCTCCACCCGTTCACAACGTGCTGGCCAGCTCCCCGCTGATCTGGACAAAGATTATTGCTCCCTGATTGAAGAAGCGGACCGACTTTTGTTAGCTTCCACATAGAGTTGCATTCGGGCCTAATGACCGGACCGGACCGAGCCAGTAGTTTTTTTTTCAGAGCCCTACCCGAACTGAACGGATTACCGGTAATTAGAGGGTCAACCCCCTCAAAAAAACAGATTTTGGATGGGAGAATGCAACGAAGCCAAGATTCATCTTGTCTGCTGGATTCCTCAGATAGAGAACTTTACTAATTGACTTTTCTGTGAATGTTCCTGTAAAGTGCCCTGAGACAACTTTGTTGTGATTTGGCGCTTTATAAATAAACTGAACTGAATTGAATAAAGCTGGCTTTGCACCGGGTCATAGGCAGTCATATAGTCGTCTTAAGCGCAGAGGTGACAGGACCTTCTCTGTAGCAGGACCAAGACTTTGGAACGAGTTACCTCTGCTTGTCAGACAGGCCCCCTCCCTCTCAGTTTTCAAATCCCGTTTAAAAACTCACTACTATTCAGTAGCTTTCAACACCAGAGGATCTGTGTTTTGAACCTGTATGCTCCACACTGGTTTGTCATCATATTTATTATCTGCATTGATTTTATGTCTATATTTTTGATTTACTTCATTTTGTATTTTGCTTTGTGTGTCTGTTGTTCTGTCTGTACAGCACTTTGGTTGGCTTTGTAGCAGTTTTAAGTGCTCTATAAATAAAATGGTATGGTATAATCAGCCACACAGCCTCATTTCTTCAGCTATGAACATGAAGCTGGAACTACACCCCAGTTGCCTAAATACAAAATTATAAATATATTTAAAAATCTGTCAAGAAGTTATTGTGTTCTACTTACATGGTTTTCCATGTTGTCAAGAACAGTATTGCGTCCACTGTAGCAGGTTTGAGAGCAGTCCTCCTGGTCTGTGCGACCAGTGAAAACTCACTGCTGCTGCTCGCTGGGATGCCGAGCACAGATCTCACCAACTTGACCAGTTTTGGCCTTACAGGCGCAGCGCAGACGTTCCAACAACATATGGATTCAGCCCTGCAGGGTATGCCGTTTTTGTTCGTCTATTTGGACGATATATTGGTGGCTAGTCCCTCGGTGGCAGAACACATGCACCTTCGCCAGCTGTTTGTTCGGTTCAGTGAGCACGGCCTGATCATGAACCCATTTTTGTTTTATGGCTAAAATCAGCCTTGATACAGATTCAGCAGGTTTGGTTATGATCCAGAACAGACATTTTGAATGCCGCCCCTAAACATGATCTCAAAAATTAAAGATGTCTCACCAAGTTTGATCTTCCAGTTTCTTCTTAAAGGCAAAAGCAGAGGCGGAGGATTTTTTTTTCTTCCTCTATGATATTTTTATATTTGTCCTCAAGTTTCTTAAAACTGTGCAACATGAGCCAAAAATCAAGTTAAGTTTTGGGTTTAATATAATTGTGAGACTGATTTTGGTAGAAGATACTCGGAGTCGTTTTTGTTCACCACTGAAAGTTCAAGACCTATGAAATTTCTATTTTTATGTTTAACTCGTTTTAACGGCAGTCATTGATAATAATAAAGGTTTATTTTCTGCCTCTGACATTTTCCACAATACAGTGAGTGAAACTCTGTGTGTTTAATCAGAACCTTCTTCTGTAGCCTCAGGATGATAAACTGTGCCTAGTGCCGGAAACTGTGGAACAAAAGGCTGGAGCAAAGACTTCAAAGCCTGGATATATTGGCACAACTTGATGTGACTGAAGATGTGGACCCAGAAGGCAGTTCTCTGGTGGCTTAATCCAGCTTTTCATCTTTTCTGTTCGATCCAGTACTCAATTCAATCCAGTTTATTTATATAGCGCCAATTCACGGGCACTTTACAGGAACATTCATATACATGGAAAAGCCAATTAGTAAAGTTTTCTATCTAAGGAAGCAGCTAACTCATTGAATCTTCACTTCGTCACAGTCTCCCATACTAAACAAGCACAATTTCAACAGTGGAAAGAAAAAAACTCCCTTTTAAAAGGAAGAAACCTCCAGCAGAACCAGGCTCAGGACAAGCGCTTTGACGGTTTGAGAGGCCAGGAAGGAGAGGCAAACGAACACAGAATGGCAGGTCCAGACATAGGTGCAGGTGTACCTGAAAGACAAAAAACACATTAGGATAGAAAAAAATAATTAAAGCTGCAAGCAGCATTGAAGGCCCTCTCAGCAAAGCGCCGCTCCGGCCTTACGGCGACCGCGGGAGCTCCAGCTACTCCGCCCAGTCTCCCTCGCGAATGCTCTTGCGCCCGTTACGCACCCGTTCACCAGGGAGCACATTCGCCAAACCTTCAACATCACCTGCGACTGCAGGCGCTCCAGCAACGCCTCCCAGTCGCCATCACAAAAACTCTCATGCCATTCCTGCATGCGTCCACCAGGGTGTGCATATGCCTAAACTTTGCAATCGCCTTCCGCCCATATCAGTATGAGTCAGGCTGCAATCCTTACAAGTTTGGCTAGAATCCAACCTTCCAGACGGGTCTTATTTTCACATCCTGTTTTGTAGCAAATGTAAAGGACTTCCTTTAGGCTTTTCAAAATGTCATATGTGGTAATCAACAGTTAATGAATACTGTTTCAGTCTTATATCTTACACAGTGCCAAGCTGGAAGAGTCATCCAATAATCATCAGTTTCTTCTTGGAGTGGGTGGGGCTTAAGTCAAGTCACGAATCAACAACACCAGTGTGTCTACAAATGCTCACTGATGAAGCATACAAAATCTGGTCTAGATCCGTTGATGTATCACTGAGTTATAACTGTTAGAATAATCTAGGGGCGCACTGGAGTCAAAAGGTAAACAACAATACCAATGTGTCTAGAAGTGTTCAGTGATAATGCACAATACATCTGGTACATATTGGATGATAATTCACTGAGCTAAAGTGAATAAATAATCTAGGTGGCGCTCTTGAGTCACATGTTAAACCACAATATCAATGTGTGTAGACATGCTCACTTAATATGCCTAAAAAATCTGATTCAGATCGGATGATGTATCACTGAGATACAAAGTATAACTGTTGGAATAATCTAGGGGGTGCACTGGAGTCAAAAGTAAAACAACAATACCAATGTGTCTAGAAGTGCTCACTAATGCCGCACCAAAAATCTTGTACATTTTATTTGATGTATCACTGAGATATAACTGTTGGAAGAATCTAGGGGGCGCACTTGAGTCAAATGTTAAAGAACAATACCAATGTGTCTACTAGTGCTCACTGATCAGGCAGAATAAATCTGGTACATATTGGATGATGTATCCTTGAGATATAACTGTTGAAATAATCTAGGGGTCGCACTAGAGTCATATGTTAAACCACAAAATCAATGTGTCTAGACGTGCTCACCGATTGTGCCCAAAAAATCTGGTGCAGATCGGATGATGTATCACTGAGCTATAACTGTAGGAATAATATGGGTGGCGCTATGGAGGCTATTGGCCACTTATCATGGATACTTGTTCAAGAGGTGGATAATGACTGATCATAGTGATTTTGGTGCACCTCGGCTGAAATCGGTGTATTTTAGAGCCAAACGTATTGCGACGGTGTCACTTCTTGATTTGCCACGCCGCCACGTCCACATCCTCCAGCAAAAACTGTTGCACTTTAAATCAAGTCAGACCATCTTATCTGTCTTCTAACACAGGATCATCCTGATTAGGTCAATGGTGTCAAAGAGGGAGAATGCCAAGTAAAAAAAGAGACTTCCTGTTCTGAGGGGGCGGGGCTTTGATTACGTCAAAATATGACAACAGTGGATCATTGGAATTCCAACAGGGATGTCATGCCAAGTTTGGTGCATTTCAGTGTTTCAGTGTGAAAGTTATAGTGTTTGGAAATTAATGGCGTGAAGCGCAACTTTGAGGCCTGTCCACGCCCCTTTAACATAAACGAAAACGCAAGCTTTTGATAACTTTTACTCCCCAATGTAAGAGCATATTAACCAAGATTTAAGGCAATCCTTCAAAATTCCTAGGAGGAGTTTGTTAAAATTTGCCATTAGAAACACCCCAAAATGACCCTTTGACCAAAAATGTCCGACTTCCTGTTGATTTTGGACCAGGGCTCCAAGAGACTTTTTCATAGGTTGTGAGACGATACAGATGTTCACTGAGTTTCAGAATTATCGGTCAAAAAATGGCTTGGGGCTGAGGTTTTAAATTTTTCAAGGGAGCGCTGTGGAGGCTATTGGCCACTTATCATGGATTCCTGTTCAAGGGGTGGATAATGATCGATCATACTGATTTTGGTGCACCTCGGTTCAAATCTGTGGAATTTAGAGCCAAACGTATGGCGACGGCGTTACATCTTACTTCGTCAAGTCGCAACGCCCACTTGCTCCACCCCCAAACTGTCAGTGTTGGAAAGCAAGTTACACCAACATGTCTTCGGTCACTGGACACACTATCATGCTGATCAGGTGACAGGGGTCAGATAGGGACCGTTCAAGGTAAAACTTTACACTTCCTGTTGTCAGGGGGTGTGGCTTAAGTGATGTCATGATTTGACAATTGATTCTTGCAGGGGACCAGATGTGGATCAATCACTGAAGGTTTGATGTCTCAGACAGTTTTCTTGTAGGAGCTATTAGCGTTTCGTTTTTCATGGCGAGATGTCAAACTTTGAGGTCTGGCCCCGCCCCTTCAGCATGCTCTGAAACGCACCGTTTTGTTAACTTTTTGTCCCCCATGCCTTTTGACCAAAATGGCCAAGTTTGAAACCGATTGAGCGAAATCCCTAGAAGGAGTTCGTTCAAATGCGGAGGCTGTAAACCGCCAAAAAGGTGTGAAAATTGGGCCGACATTCCAAAATGGCTGCCTTCCTGTTTATCGTACAACGTTGGTGCCAGATGATTTTCTGTGCATCTTTGGGTATTGGACAAGTGTACCAAATTTCATGTTTCTATGACAATCTAAGGGTAAGCGGAAGGTATTTTGAAAATGTCCAGGTGGCGCTCTTGAGCAGTTTCTTTTGCGATTTTTTCCACGCCCTTCAAATACATAATTTTTCACCAGTCCTGATGTGTCCTCCAAATTTGGTGACTTTTGGGATCTGTTAAGGCCCCAAAACACCAATTCATTTGACGGAAAAAATTGCAGCTTGGGCCTGAACAGAGCGATTACAATAGGCCTTTGCAGCGCTTCGCTGCTCGGGCCTAATAGCTGCTAGGGCCTAAAAAAAGACTTCCCGTTCCGAGGGGGCGAGGCATTGATGACGTCAAAATATGATGACAGTAGATCGTCGGACATCCAACAGGAATTAGTCATGCCAAGTTTGGTGCATTTCGGTCTTTCAATGTGAAAGTTATAGCGTTGATGATGAGAATGACAACGTTTTTGTCCTTGCTAAGTGTGGTGAGTGCATCCCTTGGAAATTTATGGCGTGAAGCGTAACTTTGAGGCCTGGCCACGCCCCTTTAACATAAACGAAAACGCAAGCTTTTGATAACTTTTACTCCCCAATGTTTTAAGGCCCAATGTTTTAAGGGCATATTAACCAAGTTTGAAGGCAATCACTCAAAATCCCTAGGAGGAGTTTGTTCAAATTTGCCATTAGAAACACCCAAAAATGACCCTTTGACCCAAAATGGCCGACTTCCTGTTGATTTTGGATAGACTTTTTCATAGGTCGTGAGACGATACAGATGTTCACTGAGTTTCAGAATTATCGGTCAAAAAATGGCTTGGGGCTGAGGTTTTAAAATATTCTAGGGGCGCTGTGGAGGCTATTGGCCATTTATCATGGATTCTTGTTCAAGGGGTGAATAATGATCGATCATATTGATTTTTGTGCACCTCGGTTCAAAACTGTGTAATTTAGAGCTAAAAGTATGGTGACGGCATTACGTCTTACTACGCCGCGCCACGCACATGCTCCACATGCTCCACCCAAAACTGTCAGTGTTGGAAAGCAAGTTACACCAACATGTCTTCAGTCACTGGACACTATCATGCTGATCAGGTGACAGGGGTCAGATAGGGACCGTTCAACGTAAAACTTTATACTTCCTGTTGTCAGGGGGTGTGGCTTAAGTGATGTCATGTTTTGACCATTCAGTCTTGCAGGGGACCAGATGTGGATCAATAGACCTTTTTCATGACAACCGGAAGTAGCGTCTCATGGTGCTGGGTCACTTCCTGTTATTGCGAGTCTATGCAAGTGCAAGCCTTTTCTTTCGCTCATGTGGAGGAAATCGCAGCGGTGAATTCTTGAACCAATAAACTTGAGAAAGGACAAAAGTTCTTCCATGAAGAATACATCAACATCTATCCAGGTAAGAAAAGACGTAGCTTAGCGAGCTAACCCTTAGCTACAACATATGAAGTACATAAACATTGTAATAAAGCCTAATTTAGTGTGCTAAATTATTTGGAGTATTTGAGACAGACGTGGTATAAACGTTTAACTGATATTTTAACATTCTGATATGTTACAGTTTGTGAAAGAAAACGTACTAGATGTTAGTTATGAGATGCTATGATGCTTGATGTTCAAATTGTGCTTTACTTCTGCACAACTACAGGTCAAATATTGTCGAGGGACAGGTAGTTATCAGAGCTAGATGCTTTATTTATGACAGCTGAAGAACTTTGACATATGATGGACAACTTCTGTACTGGGAGCTCACAGTAACATCTTCCTGTTCACTGGTTACTGTTTGTGGTAGCAGCAAAGTCTGTTTTGTTCTGCTGATGTTTCAGCTCATCTTCAAACTAGAATCTATTACTTGTTTAAAGCTAAATATGTTATAACAAGTATTATATGTATGTGCTAAAAACAGTTCTGTTTAGATCTCACTGGGTGACAGCAGGAGAAACTGAAGTCCCAACCACTTATCGCACATCCTAAGTTTGGAGCTGGTACCATCCAGATGTGGTCCTGTACCACAGGGCTCACAGATGTTTTACCAGTGCCCACCTGAGAAGTCCTGCGTAGCATCATTCTGCACCACATGGCTCCACACTTCCTTGCTCTTCCTCTAAGGCTGCAGTCTTCCCAACATGCTTTGTGTCCAC